>NW_006409186.1:140762-142118 GCF_000296735.1 Chrysochloris asiatica | reverse complement strand
GTCATAACTACAAGGCAGATTAGGCCAACTTGTCTATATACAGAGAACAAGCTACATGGCAGAGTAGTGCAGTATTTCCATATACAGAGATCTAGCTACAAGGCACATGAGTCCAAATTGTCTATATACAGAGAGCTAGCTACATGGCAGAGTAGTGCAACACTTCAATATACAGAGTCGTAACTACATGGCAGATGTGTCCAACGTGCCCAAATACAGAGAGCTAACTACATGGCAGAGTAGACAAAAATGTCCATATTCAGAATAGTAGCTAAATAACAGATGTGTCCAAGGTTTCCATATATTGAGAGCGACCCACAGGGCAGACTAGTCCAATATGGTCATATATAGAGAGCTATCTACTTGACAGATCAATCCAACATATCCATGGACATAGAGTTAACTACAAGGCAGACAAGTGTACAATGCCCACATACAGAGACCTAGCTACATGTAAGAGTAGGCAACATTTCCAAATACAGAGTTCTAGCTACATGGAAGATGTGTCCAACATGTCCATATACTGAAAGCTACATACATGGCAGACAAGTCCAATCTTTTCATATACAGAGGGATATCTACTTGGCAGATCAGTCCAACATATCCATGTACAGAGAGCTAGTTACATGGCAGACAAGTCCAAAGTGTCCCTATTCAAAGAGCTAGTTACATGGCAGAGTAGTGCAACATTTCCATATACGGAGTTCTAGGTACATTGCAGATGTGTCCAAGGTGTGCATACACTGAGAGCTAGCAACATGGCAGTGCAGTCAACATGTCCACATATTGAGAGCTAGCTACCTGGTACACAAGTCCTATATGTTCATATACAGAGAGCTACCTACTGTGCAGATCAGTGTAACATATCCATGGACAGAGAGTTAGCTACATGGCAGACGAGTCCAAAATGTCCATATACAGGCAGGATAGTGCAACACTTCCATATAAAGAGTTCTAGCAACTTGGCAGAAGAGTTCAAGGTGTCCATATATTGAGATTTACCTACATGGCAGGCAAGTCCAATATGTTCATATACAGAGAGTTACCTACTTGGCAGATCAGTGCAACATATCCATGTACAGAGAGCTAGCTACATGGCAGACATGTCCAAAATGTCCATATACAGAGAGCTAGCTACATGGCAGGATAGTGCAACATGTCCATATATACAGTTCCAGCTAAATGGCAGATGAGTCCTACTTGTCTATACAGAGAACTAGCTACATGGCAGTTTACTCCAACATTCTCATATACAGAGTTCTAGCTACATGGCAGATGTGTCCAACGTATCCATATACTGAGAGGTAGCTACATGGCAAACAAGTCCAATATGTTCATATACAGAGTGCTACTTAC
>NW_006409186.1:135289-137377 GCF_000296735.1 Chrysochloris asiatica | reverse complement strand
GCAACATTTCCATATACAGTGTTCTAGCTACATGGCAGATGTGTCCAAGGTGTCATATACTGAGAGCTACCTACATGGCAGATAAGTCCAAAGTATTCATGCACATAGAGTTATCTACATGTCAGACAAGTCCTAAATATCTATATACAGAGAGCTAGCTACATGGCAGAATAGTGCATCATTTCCATATACAGAGTTGAAGCCACAAGGCAGATGAGTCCAAAGTGTTCATATAATGAGAGCGAGCTACATGTCAGAGTAGTCCAACATGTCCATATAAAGAGTGCTAGCTACCTGGCTAATGTGTCCAACATGTCCATATACTGAGACCTAGATACAAGGCAGGGTGTTGCAACATTTCCTTATACAGTGTTCTAGCGATATGGCAGATGTGTCCAACTTGTCCATATACTGAGAGCTACCTACATGGCAGATCAGTCCAACATGTCCATATACAAACTACTAGCTACATGGCAGTTGAGTCCAATATGTCCTTAATTGAGAGCTAACTACATGGCATAGAAGTCCAATATGTTCATATAAAGAGAGCTATCTACTTGGCAGATCAGTCCAACATATCCATGTACAGATAGCTAACTGCAGAGCAGATGAGTCCAAAATGTCCATATACAGAGAGCTAGATACATGACAGAGTAATGCAACATTTCCACATACAGAATTTTAGCTAAAAGGCAGACGAGTCCAACTTGTCTATATATAGACAGCTAGCTACAGGGCTGAGTAGTGCAACATTTTCATATACAGAGTTCTAGCTACATGGCAGATGTGTCCAAAGTGTCTGTATACCTGGAGGTACCTACATGGCAGATCAATCCAAAATATCCATATTACAGAGAGCTAGCTACATTTCAGACGAGTTCAACTTGGCTATATTCAGAGAGCTAGCTACATGGCAGAGTAGTGCATCATTTCCATAAACAGAGTTCAAGCTACATGGCAGATGATTCCAAAGTGTTCATATACTGAGAGCTAGCTACATGGCGGAGTAGAACAACGTGTTCATATAAACACTACTAACTACATGGCAGATGTGTCCAATATGTCTATATACTGAGAGCTAGGTACATCACAGAAAAGTCCAATATGTTCATATATAGAGTGGTAGATATAAGGCAGAGTAGTCCAACATGTTCATATACAGGGTACTAGCTACAAGGCAGATGAGATCAACATGTCCATATACTGAGAGCTCACTATATGGCAGATCAGTCCAAAATATCCATGCACAGAGAGGTAGCTACATGTCAGACAAATTCAAAATGTCCATGTACAGAGAGCTAGCTACATGTCAGCATAGTGCAACATTTCCATATGCAGAGTTTAGCTACATGGCAGATATGTCCAATCTCTACATATACTGAGAGCTAACTACATGGCAGATCAGTTCAAAATATACATGCACAGAGAGATAACTACATGTCACACGAGTCCAAAATATCCATATACAAAGAGCTAGCTGCGTGGCAGAGTAGTGAAACATTTCCATATACAGAGTTCTAGCGACATGGCAGATCTGTCCAACGTGTCCATATACTGATAGCTATCTACATGTAGGATCAGTCCAACATGTCCATATACAGAGTACTAGCTACATGGCAGATGAGACCAACATGTCCATGTACTCAGAGCTAGCTTCATGGCAGACAAGTTTAAAATGTTCATTTACAAAGAGCTATCTACTTGGCAGATCAGCCCAACATATCCATGTGCAGAGAGCTAGCTACAATGCAGACGAGTACAAAATGTCCATATACAGAGAGCTAGCTACATGGCATGTTAGTGCAAGTTTTCTATATACAGAGTTCTAGCTACAAGGAAGATGTGTCCAACTTGTCCATATACTGAGAGCTGGCTACATGGCAGAGTAGTCCAAAATATCCATGACAGAGAGCTAGCTACATGTCAGACGAGTTCAAAATGTCCATATACAGAGAGCTAGCTACATGGCAGAGTAGTGCATCATATCCATATACAGAGTTGAAGTTACATGGCAGATGAGTCCAAAGTCTTTATATACTGACAGCTAGCTACATGGTAGAGTAGTTCAAAAAGTCCATATAAATAGTA
>NW_006409186.1:133739-135094 GCF_000296735.1 Chrysochloris asiatica | reverse complement strand
CTGAGAGCTACCTACATGGCAGATCAGTGCAAAATATCCATGCAAAGAGATCTAGCAACATGTCAGATGAGTCCAAAATGTCCATATACAGAGAGCAAGCTACATGGCACAGTAGTGCAACATTTCAATATACAGAGTTCTAGCTACAAGGCAGATGAGTCCAATTGTCTATATACAGAGTGCTAGCTACATAGAAAGGTAGTGCAACATTTCCATATACAAGGAAGATGATTCCAACTTCTCTATATACAGAGAGCTAGCTACATGGCAGAGTAGTGCAACATTTCCATATACAGAGTTATAGCTACAAGGCCGATGAGTCCAACTTGTCCACATATTGAGAGTTACGTACATAACAGAGTAGTTCAATATGTCTAAATACAGAGGGCTAGCTACAAGGCAGATGAGTCCAACATGTCCATATACAGAGAGCTATCTACATGGCAGGGTTGTAAAACCTTTCCATATACAGTGTTTTAGCTACAAGGCAGATGAGTACACCTTGTGTACATATACAAAGCAAACTACATGGCAGGGTAGTGCAACATTTCCATATACAGAGTCCTAGCTACCTGGCAGATGTGCCCAACGTGTCCATATACTGAGAGCTACCTACATGGCAGATCAGTCCATAATATCCCTGCACATAGAACTGGCTACATATCAGACGAGTTCAAAATGTCCATATAAAGAGAGCTAGCTACAGTGCATCATTTCCATATATAAAGTTCAAGCTACATGGCAGATGAGTCCAAAGTGTTCATATACTGAGAGCTAGGTACATGGCAGAGTAATCCAACAAGTCCATATATATGGTACTAACTACATGGCAGATGAGTCCAACATGTCCATATATTGACAGCTAGATACATGGCAGACAAGTCCTATATGTTCATATACAGAAAGCTACCTACTTGGAAGATCAGTCCAACATATCCATATACAGAGAGATAGCTTCATGGCAGACAAGTCCAAAATGTCCATATATAGAGAGCTAGATACATGGCACATAAGTGAAACATTTCCATAAATCTAGCTGCATGGCAGGTTTGTCCAACCTGTCTGAATACTGAGAACTACTTACATGGCAGATCAGTTCAAAATATCCATACACAGACAGTTTGCTATATGTCAGACGAGTACAAAATGTCCATATACAGAGAGCTAGCTACATGCCAGAGTAGTGCATCATTTCCATATTCAGAGTTGAAGCTACATGGCAGATGAGTCCGAAGTCTTTATATACTGACAGCTAGCTACATGGTAGAGTAGTTCAAAAAGTCCATATAAATAGTAATAGCTACCTGGTTAATGAGTCCAACATGTCCATATACTAAGAGCTAGCTACATGGGAG
>NW_006409186.1:132144-133439 GCF_000296735.1 Chrysochloris asiatica | reverse complement strand
AGCTACATGGCAGAGTAGTGCAACATTTCCATATACAGAGTTATAGCTACAAGGCCGATGAGTCCAACTTGTCCACATATTGAGAGTTACGTACACAACAGAGTAGTTCAATATGTCTAAATACAGAGGGCTAGCTACAAGTCAATTGAGTCCAACTTGTCTGCATACATAGAGAAAGCTACATGGCAGAGTAGCTACATTTCCATATACAGGGTTCTAGGTACAAGGCAGATGATTCCAACTTGTATATATACACAGAGCAAGCTGCATGTTGGGGCAGTGAAACATTTCCATATACAGATTTCTAGCTACCTGGCTAATAAATCCAATGTGTCCATATACGGTGAGCTAGCTACATGGCAGACAAGTCCAAATTTTTCATATACTGAGAGCTAGTTACATTGCAAGGTAATGAAACATTTCCATATACAGAGTTCTAGCTACAAGGCACATGAGTCCAACTTGTCTATATACAGAGAGCTACCTACTTTGCAGATAAGTCCAACATATCCATGTACAGAGAACTAGCTACATGGCAGACAAATCTAAAATGTCCAAATACAGAGAGCTAGCTACATGTACAGATTTCTAGCTACAAGACAGATGAGTCCAACTTACCTATATACAGAGAGCTAGCTACATGGCAGAGTTTTGCAACATTCCCATGTAAAAAGAGAAAGCTACATGGCTGATCAGTCCAGCTTGTGTATATACTGAGAGCTAGCTACATGGTAGAGTAGTGCAACATGTCCATATACAAGGTACTAGTTACATGGCAGATGAGTCTAAAATGTCCATATACTTAGAGCTAGCTACATGCAGACAAGTCCAAAATGTCCATGTATAGTGAGCTAGCTACTTTGCACCTTAATGCAACATTTCCATATACAATGTTCTAGCTACAAGGCAGATGTGTCCAACTTGTCTATATACTGGGAGCTAGGTACATGGCAAGGTAGTGCAATATATCCCTATACAGAGTTCCAGCTGTAAGGCAGATGAGTCAAACTTGTCTATATACAGAGAGCTAGCTACAAGGCAGGGTAATGCAACATTTTCATATACAGAATTCTATCCACAAGCAAGATGAGTCCAACTTGTCGATATACTTATAGCTACCTACATGGTAGATCAGACCAAAATATTCATGCATAGAGAGCAAGTGACATGTCAGATGAGTACAAAATATCCATATACAGAGAGCTAGCTTCATGTCAGATTTATGCCTCATTTCCATATACAGAGTTCAAGCTACATGACAGATGAGTCCAAAATGTCCATTAACAGAGAGCTAG
>NW_006409186.1:129144-130594 GCF_000296735.1 Chrysochloris asiatica | reverse complement strand
GAGAGCTAGCTACATGGCAGAGTAGTGCAACATTTCCATATACAAACTTCTAGCTACATGGCAGATGTGTCCAACGTGTCCGTATACTGAGAGCTACCTACATGGCAGATAAATCTGCATGGCAGATAAGTCCAAAGTGTTCATAGACAGAGAGCTAGCTACATGGCAGTGTAGTCCCACATGTCCATATAAAGAGTACTAACTACATGGTAGAAAAGTCCAATATGTTCATATAAAGAGAGTTACCTGCATGGCCAGGTAGTGCAACAGTTTCATATACAGTGTTCTAGCTTCATGGCAGATGTGTCCAACGTGTCCATATACTGAGAGCAAGCTACATGGCAGAGTAGTTCAACATGTCCATATACAGGGTACTAAATACATGGCAGATGAGTCCAACATGTCCATATACTGAGAGCAAGCTACATGACAGACAAATCCATTATGTTCATATACAGAGAGCTACCTACTTGGCAGATCAGTCCAACATATCCATGTACAGAGAGCTAGATTCATTGCAGAGGAGTCCAAAATGTCCATATACAGATAGCTAGCTACATGGCACGTTAGTGCAACATTTCCATATAAAGTGTTCTAGCTACATGGCAGATTTGTCCAACCTGTCTGAATACTGAGAACTACTTACATGACAGATCAGTTCAAAATATCCATACAAATAGAGCTTGCTATATGTCAGACGAGTCCAAAATGTCCATAAACAGACAGCTAGCTACATGCCAAAGTAGTGCATCATTTCCATATACAGAGTTGAAGTTACATGGCAGATGAGTCCAATGTGTTCAGATGCTGAGAGCTAGCTACATGGCAGAATAGTGCAATATGTCCATATACAGAGTACTAACTACATGATGGAAAAGTCCAATATGTTCAGATACAGAGAGCTACCTATTTGGCAGATCAGTCCAACATATCCATGTACAAATATCTAACTACATGGCAAAGGAGTCCAAAATTTAAATGTACAGAGAGCTAGCTACATGGCAGGGTAGTGCAACATTTCCATATACAGAGTTCTAGCTACAAGGTAGATGAGTCCAACATGTCCATATACTGAGACCTAGCTACATGGCAAATGAGTCCAAAATGTCCATATACAGAGAGCTAGCTACTTTGTAGATCAGACCAACATATCCATGTACAGAGAGCAATCTACAGGCAGAGTAGTGCATCATTTCCATATATAGAGTTCAAGCTACATGGCAGATGAGTCCAAAGTGTCCATATACAGAGAGCTAGCTACATGGCAGGGAAGTGAAACATTTCCATACATAGAGTTATAGCTACGTGGCAGATGTGTCTAACATGTCCATAAACGAGAGCTTGGTACATCACAGAGTTATCCAAAATATTCATGTAGAGAGCAAGCTACATGTCAGACGAGTCCAGCATGTCCATATACAGAGAGCTAGCTATAAGGCAGTATAGTACA
>NW_006409186.1:123538-127693 GCF_000296735.1 Chrysochloris asiatica | reverse complement strand
CATATAAAGTGTACTAGCTACATTACAGATGACTCCAAAATGTCCATATGCTGAGAGCTAACTACATGGCAGACAAGTCCAAAATGTCCATATACAGAGAGCTAGGTACATGGCAGGGTAGTGAAACATTTCCATATACAGAGTTCTGGCTACAAGGCAGATGAGTCCAAATTGTTTTTATACAGAGAGCTAGTTAAATGGCAGCGTAATGCAACATTTCCATATACAGAGTTCTCCCTACAAGCAGATGAGTCCATGTTGTCCATATACAAAGAGCTAGCTAAATGGTAGGGTAGTGCAACATTCTATATACAGAGTTTGAGCTACAAAGCTGATCAGTCTAATTTGTCTATATAAAGAGAGCTAACTATATGGCAGAGTAGTGCATCATTTCGATATACTGAGTTCAAGCTACATGGCATATGAGTCCCAAGTGTTCATATACTGAGAGCTAGCTATATGGCAGAGTAGTCCAACATGTCCATGTAAAGAGTACTAGATAGCTGGCTAATGAGTTCAACATGTCCACATACAGAGAACTAGCTACATGGCAGAGTAGTCCAACATGTCCATATATAGAATACTAGCTACATGGCAGATGTTTCCAATGTGTATATATACTGTAAGCTAGCTACATGGTAGACAAGTCCAATATGTTCATTTACATAGAGCTACGTACATGGCAGATGAGTCCAACATATCCATGCACAGAGAGTTAGCTACATGGCACGGTATTGCAATATTTCCATATACAGAATTCTAGCTAAAAAGCAGATGAGTACACCCTGTCTATCTATATAGAGCTAGCTAAATGGCCGAGGAGTCCAACATGTCCATATTCAGGGTATTAGCTACATGGCAGATTAGTCCAACGTGTCCATATACTGAGAGCTAGCTACATGGCAGACAAATCCAATATGTTCATATACAGAGAGCTACGTAGTTGGCAGATCAGTCCAACATATCCGTGTACAGAGAACTAGCTACATGGCAGATGAGTCGATAATGTCCATATATAGAGAGTTAGCTACATGACAGGGTAGTGCATCATTTCCATATACAGAGTTCTTGCTACAAGTCAGATTAGTTCAATTTGTCTATATACTGAGAGCAAGCTACATGGCAGTGTAGTGCAAGATTTCAATAAAAAGTGTTCTAGCGACATGGCAGATATGTCCAACATGTCCATATACTGAGAACTACCTTTATGGCACACAATTAAAATATGTTCATATAGAGAGTGACCTACTTCACAGATCAATCCAACATATCCATGTACAGAGAGCTACCTACATGGCAAATGAGTACAAAATGTCCATATACAGAGAGATAGCTACATGGCAGGGTAGTGCAACATGCCCATATACAGAGTTCTAGCTACAAGGCAGATGAGTCCAAAATGTCCATATACAGAGAACTAGCTACTTGGCAGAATAGTGCAACATTTTCATACACAGAATTCTAAGTACATGGCAGATGTTTCCATCGTGTCCATAAACTGAGAGCTAGCTACATATGAGAAAAGCCCAACATATCCATATACAGGGTAATAGCTACATGGCAGATAAGTCCAACATGTCCATATACTGAGAGCTAGCTACATGGCAGACAAGTCTAATATGTTCATATACAGAGAGCAACCTACTTGGCAGATCAGTTAAACGTATCCATGTGCAGAGAGCTAGCTACATGGCAGACGAGAACAAAATTTCTATATACAGAGAGCTAGTTACATGGCATTGCAGTGAAACATTTCCATATACAGAGTTTTAGCTACATGGCAGATGTGTCCATGGTATCCATACATTGAGAGCTAGCTACATGACAGAGCAGTGAATCATTTCCATACGCAGAGTTCAAGCTACATGGCAGAAGAGTCCAAAGTATTCATATACCGAGAGCTAGCTTCATAACAGGGAAGTCCAATATGTTCATATACAGAGAGCTAATTATTTCGCAGATCAATATAACATATCCTTGTACAGAGAGCTAGCTACATGGCAGATGAGAACAAAATGTACTTATGCAGAGAGCTAAATACATGGCAGAGTAGTACAACATTTCAATATACAGAGTTCTAGCTACATGGAAGATATGTCCAAGGTGTCCATAAATTGAGAGGTACCTATATGCAAGACAAGTCCAATATCTTCATATACAGAAAGTTAACTATTTGGCAGATCAATACAACATATCTATATACAGAGAGCTAGCTACATAGCAGGATACTGAAACATTTGCATATACAAAGTTCTAGCTACAAGACAAATGAGTCCAACTTGTCTATACACAGAGAGCTTACTACGTGGCAGAGCAGACCAACATGTTCATATACAGGGCACTAGCTACATGGCAGATGAGTCCAACATGTCCATATACTGAGAGGTAGCGACATAGCAGACAAGTCCAATATGTTCATATACAGAGAGCTACCTACTTCGCAGATCAGTGTAACATATCCATGAACAGAGAGCTAGCTACATGGCACTCGCGTCCAACATGTCCATATACAGATATCTAGCTATATGGCAGTGTAGTGCAATATTTCCATATACAGAGTTCTAGCTACAAAGAAGATGAGTTCAACTTGTCTAACTATAGATAGGTAGCTACATGGCCGAGTAGTTCAACATCTCCATATTCAAAGTACTAGCTACATGTCAGATATGTCCAATGTGGCCTGCTACTGAGAGCCACTACATAGCAGACAAGCCCAATATATTCGTATACAGAGAGCTACCTACTTTGCAGATTAATCCAACATATCCACGTACAGAGAGCTAGCTACATGGCAGAAGAGTCCAAAATGTTCATATACAGGGAGTTAGCTAAATGGCAGAGTAGTGCAACATTTCCATTTACAGAGTTCTAGCTACCAGGCAGATGAGTCCAACTTGTCTATATACAGAGAGCTAGCTACATGGCAGCGTAGTCCAACATGTCAATCAATATACAGTGTATTACCTACATGACAGATGAGTCCAACTTGTCCATATACTGAGATATAGCTACATGGCAGACAAGTCCAATATGTTCATATACAGAGAGCTACCCAGTTGGCAGATCAATTCAACTTATCCATGTACAGAGAGCTAGTTACACGGCAGACGAGTCCAAAATGTCCATATACAGAGAGCCTGCTACATGGCAGGGTAGTGCAAAATTTCCATTTACAGAGTTCTAGCTACCAGGCAGATGAGTCCAACTTGTCTATATACAGAGAGCTAGCTACATGGCAGAATAGTCAACATTTCCATATATAGAGTTCTAGCTACATGGCAGAATAGTACAACATGTCCACATACAGGGTACTAGCTACATCGCAGAGGACTCCAACATGTCCACATACTGAGTGATAGCTACATGACAGAATAGTTCATCATTTCCATATACAGAGTTCTAGCTACAAGGCAGATCAGTTCAACTTGTTTATATACAGAGAGCTAGCTACATGTCAGAATAGTGAAACATTTCCATATACAGAGTTCTAGCTACAAGGCAGATCAGTACAACATATCCATGTACAGAGAGCTAGCTTCCGGACAAAGTAGTGCAGGATTTCCCTGTACAGAGTTTTAGCTACATGACAGATGTGTCCAATGTGTGAGAGCTAGCAGTATAACATGTCCATATACAGGGTACTAGCTACATCGCAGATGAGTCCAACATGTGTATATACTGAGAGCTAGCTACATGGCAGACAAGTCCAATATGTTCATATACAGAGAGATACTTACTTGGAAGATCAATCCAATATATCCATATAAATAGACCTAGCTACATGGCAGGATAATGTTACATTTTCATATACAGAGTTCAACTTGTCTTTATACAGAGAGCTAACTACATGGCAATGTAGTGCAACATTTCCATACACAGAGTTCTAGATATATGGCAGATGCCTCCAACCTGTCCATATACTGAGAGCTAGCTACATGGCAGAGAAGTCCAATATGTTCATATACAGAGAGCAACCTACTTGTCAGATCATTCCAACATATCCATGTACAGAGAGCTAGCTATATTCAGACAAGTCCAAAATGTCCATATAGAGAGTGCTCACTACATAGCAGGGTAGTGAAATATATCCATATACAGAGTTCTAGGTACAATGCAGATGAGTCCAACGTGTCTATTTATAGAGAGCTTGCTACA
>NW_006409186.1:119403-123373 GCF_000296735.1 Chrysochloris asiatica | reverse complement strand
TGTCCATATACTGAGAACTAGCTTCATGGCAGACAAGTCCATTATGTTCATATACAGAGAGCTACCTACTTCGCACATCAGTGTAACATATCCATGTACAGAGAACTAGCTACATGGCAGACAAGTCCAAAATGTCCATATACAGAGAGCTAGCTACATGGAAGTGTAGTGCAACATTTCCATATACAAAGTTCTAGGTTCAAGGCACATGATTGCAGCATGTCTATAAACAGAGAGCCAGCTACATGGCAGAATAGTGCAACATTTCCATATACAGAGTTCTAGCTACCTGGCAGATGTGTCCTACACGTCCATATACTGAGAGCTAGCTAGATGGCAGAGCAGTACAACATGTCCATATACAGGGTGCTAGCTACATCGCAGAGGACTCCAACATGTCCATATACTGACAGCTACCTAAATGGCAGAATAATTCAACATTTCCCTATACAGAGTTCTAACTACAAGGCAGATCAGTCCAACGTGTCTATATACAGATAGCTAGCTACATGTCAGAATAGTGCAACATTTCCATATACATAGTTCTAGCTACAAGGCAGATCAGTCCAACTTGTCTATATACAGAGAGCTAGCAACATGGCAGAGTAGTACAACACTTCCGTATACAGAGTTCTAGCTACATGGAAGATGTGTCCAATGTGTCCATATACTGAGAACTAGCTACATGGCAGACAAGTCAAATGTGTTCATATACAGAGAGCTACCTACTTGGCAGATCAATCCAACATATCCATGTACAGAGAGCTATCTATATGTCAGAAGAGTCCATAATGTCCATGTACAGAGAGCTAGCTACATGGCAGGGTAATGCAACATTTCCATATATAGAGTTCTAGCTAACCAGTCAGATGACTGCAACTTGTCTATATACAGAGAGCTAAATACATGGCAGGGTAGTGCAACATTTACGTATACAGAGTTCTAGCTACATGGCAGATGTGCCCATGGTTTCCATATACTGAGCGCTAGCTATTTGGTAGAGTAGTCGAACATGTTCGTGTTCCGGGTACTAGTTACATGGCAGATGTGTCCCACTTGTCCATATTCTGAGAGCCACCTACATGGCAGACAAGCCCAACATGTTCATATACAGAGACCTACCTATTTGGCATATCAGTCCAACATATTCATTTACGAAGAGCTAGCTACATGGCAGATGAGTCCAAAATGTCCATGTAGAGAGAGCTAGCTGCATGGCAGGGTAGTGCATCATTTCCATATACTCAGTTCTTGGTACATGGCAGATGTGTCAAAGGTATTCATATACTGATAGCTACCTACATGGCAGACAAGTCCAATATGTTTATATACAGAGAGATACATACTTGTCAGATAAGTCCAACATACCCATGTACAGAGCGCTAGCTACATGGCAGACCAGTTCAAAATGTCCATGTAAAGGGAGCTATCCACATGGCAGGGTAGTGCAACATTTCCATATACAGATTTCTAGCTCCAAGGCAGATGAGTCCATCTTGTCTATATACAGAGAGCTGGCTACATGGCAGAGTATTGCAATATTTCCATATACAGAGTTCAAGCTACATGGCAGATGTGTCCGACGTGTCCATATACTGAGAGCTAGCTACATGGCATACGAGTCCAAAATGTCCATATACAGAGAGCTAGCCACATGGCAGGGTAGTGCAACATTTCCATTTACAGAATTCTAGCTACATGGAAGATGTGTCCTATGTGTCCATATTCAGGGTAGTAGCTACATGCCAGGTGTGTACAACGTGTCCATATACTGAGAGCCACCTACAGGGCAGACAAGTCAAATATGTTCATATACAGACAGCTACCTACTTGGCAGATGAGTCCAAATTGTCTATATACAGAGAGCTAGCTATATGGCAGAGTAATGCAACATTTCCATATACATAGTTGTAGCTAAATGGCAGATGTTTCCAACATGTCCATATTCTGAGAGCTAACTATATATCAGAGTAGTTCAACATGTCCATATTCAGGGTAATAGCTACATGGCAGATGTCTCCAATGTATCCATATACTGAGAGCTAACTAGATGGCAGACACGTCTAATATGTTCATATACAGAAAGCTACATAATAATCACATCAGTGCAACATATCCATGTACAGACAGCTAGCTACATGGCAAACAAATGGACAATGTCCACATAGAGAAAGCTAGCTGCATGGCAAGGTAGTGCAACAATTCCATATATGGAGTTCTAGGTATAAGGCAGATGAGTCTAACTTGTCTATACACAGAGAGGTAGCTACATAGCAGAGTAGTGCAACATTTCCATATACAGGGTTCTACCTTCATGGCAGATGTGTCCTACGTGTCCATATACTGAGAGCTACCTACATGGCAGATCAGTACAAAATATCCATGTATAGAGAGCTAGCTACATGACAGATGAGTCCAAAATGTCCATATACAGGGAGCTACCTACATGGCAGGATAGTGCAACATGTCCATATACAGGGCACTAACTACATCGCAAAGGAGTAGAACATGCCCAAAAACTGAAAGTTAGCTACATGGCAGGCAAGTCCAATACGTTCATATACAGAGAGCTACCTACTTGGCAGATCTGCCCAAATTATCCATGTACAGAGTGCTAGCTACAAGTCAGATGACTGCACCATGTCTATATACAGAGAGCTAACTACATTGCAGGGTAGTGTAACATTTCCATATACACAGTTCTAGCTACATGGCAGATCTGTCCAACATGTCCATATACTGAGAGCTAGCTACAGGGCAGATTAGTCCAAAATATCCATGCACAGGGAACTAGCTACACGTCAGAAGAGTTCAAAATATCGATATACTGAGAACTAGTTAAAAGGCAGAGTTGTGCATCATTTCCATATACAGAGTTTTAGCTATATGGCAGATGATTCCAAAGTGTTCATATACTGAGAGCTAGCTACATGGCTGAGTAGTCCAACATGTCCATATAAAAAGCACTAGCAACCTGGCTAATGAGACCAAAATGTCCATATACTGAGAACTAGCATCACGGCAGATCATTTCCTCATGTCCATATACTGAGAGCTAGCTACCTGTCCGATGATTCCAAAATGTCTGTACACTGATAGCTAGCTACATGGCAGAGTAGTGTAACATTTATATATACAGAGTTCAAGCTAGATTGCAGAGGTGTTCAAAGTGTTCATATACTGAGAGCTAACTACATGGCAGAGTAGTCCAACCTGTCCATATACATTGTGCTAAATACATGACACATGAGTCCAATATGTCAAAATACTCAGAGCTAGCTACATGGCAGACAAGTACAATATGTTCATATACAGAGAGCTACCTACTTGGCAGATAAATCCAACTTATCCATTTACAGAGAGCTAGCTACATGGGACAGGAGTCCAAAATGTCCATATGCAGAGAGCTAGCTACAGCGCAGTGTAGTACAACATTTCCATATACAGAGCTCTAGCTACCTGGCAGATGGACACATCTTGTCCAAATCCTGAGAGCTAACAACATATCAGATCAGTCCAAAATAGCCATACATAGAGAGCTAGCTACCTGTGAGATGAGTTCAAAATGTTTATATACAGAGAGCTACCTGCATGGCAGATTAGAGCAACATTTCCAAATACTTTGTTCTAGCTACATGGCACGTGTCCATATACTAAGAGCTACCTACATGGCAGATCAGTTCAACGTATCCATATACAGGGTAATAGCTACATGGCAGATGTGTCAAACATGTCCTCATACTGAGAGCTAGCTACATGGCAGACAAGTACAATATGTTCATACACAAAGAGCTAACTACTTGGACGATTAGTCCAACAAAACCATGTACAGAGAGCTAGCTACATGGCAGAGGAGTCCAACTAGTCTATATACAGAGAGCTAGCTACATGGTAGTGTAGTGCAACATTTCCATATACAGAGTTCTAGCTACAAAGCCTATGAGTCCAACTTTTCCATATACTGAGAGCTA
>NW_006409186.1:114635-118201 GCF_000296735.1 Chrysochloris asiatica | reverse complement strand
CCTGGATAATGAGTCCAACATGTCCATATAATGAGAGCTAGCTACATGGCAGACAAGTCCAATATGTTCATATACAGATAGCTACCTACTTGGCATATCAGTCCAACATATCCATGTACAGAGAGCTAGCTACATGGCAGACGAGTCCAAAATGTCCATATACGGAGAGCTAGCTACATGGCAGGGGAGGGCAACATTTCCATATACAGAGTTCTAGCTACAAGGCAGATGAGTCCAGCTTGTCTATATACAGAGAGCCAGCTACATAGCAGAGTAGTGCATCATTTCCATATATAGAGTTTAAGCTACATGGCAGATGAATCCAAAATGTTCATATACTGAGAGAGAGCTACATGGATGAGTAGTCCAACATGTCCATATACAGGGTACTAGCAACCTAGCTATTGAAAACAACATGACCATATACTGACATCTAGCTACATGGCAGAAAAGTCCAATATGTTCATATACAGAGAGCTACCTACTTACCAAATAAGTCCAACATGTCCATGTACAGAGAGCTAGCTATATGGAAGGGTAGTGCAACATTTCCATATACAGAGTTCTAGCTACAAGTCAGATGAGTCCAATTTGTCCTTAAACAGAGAGCTAGCTCCATGGCAGAGTAGTGCATCATTTCCATATGCAGAGTTCAAGCTACATGGCAGATGAGTCAAAAGTGTCCATATACTGAGAGCTACCTACATGGCAGAGAATTCCAATATGTTCATATACAGAGAATTACCCACTTGGCAGATCATTCCAACATATCCATGTACAAAGAGCGAGCTATATGGAAGATGAGTCCAAAATACCATATACGGAGAGCTAGATACTAGGCATGGTAGTTTAACATTTCCATATAGAGAGTTCTAGCTACAAGGCAGAGGAGTCCAACTTGTCCATATACTGAGAGCTACCTACATGGCATAGTAATCCAACATGGCAGGGTAGTGCAACATTTCCATATACAGAGTTCAAGGTAAAAGGCAGATGAGTCCAACTTGTCCATATACTGAGAGCTAGATACAAGGCAGGGTAGTCAAACAAGTCCATATACAGTGTACTAGCTACATGGCAGATGAGTCCAACATATCCATATACTGAGAGCTAGCTACATGGCATGGTAGTGTAACATTTCCATATACAGAGTTATAACTACAAGGCAGATGATTCCACCTTGTCTATATACAGAGAGTAAGCTATATGGAAGAGTAGTGCAACATTTCCATATACAGAGTTCTAGCTACATGGCAGAATAGTCCAATATGTCCATATACAGGGTACTAGCCACCTGGCTAATGAGTCCAACATGTCCATATAATGAGAGCTAGGTACATGGCAGACACGTCCAATATATTCATATACAGATAGCTACCGACCTGGCAGATCAGTCCAACATATCTAGCTACATGCCAGACAATTCCAAAATGTCCATATACAGAGAACTAGCTACATGGCAGGGTGGTGCGACATTTCCATAAACTGTGTTCTAGCTATATGGCAGATGTGTCCAACATGTTCATATACTGAGAGCTAGCTACATGGCAGGGTAGTCCAACATGTCCATATACAGAGTACTAGCAACATGGCAGATCAGTCCAACATGTCCATATACTGAGAGTTAACTACATGGCAGATGAGTCCAGAATGTGCATATTTAGAGGTCTAGCTACAAGGCATATGAGTCCAACATGTCTATATACAGAGAGATAGCTACATGGCAGGGTAGTGCAACATTTCCATATACAGAGTTTAAGCTACATGGCAGATGAATCCAAAATGTTCATATACTGAGAGCTAGCTACATGGATGAGTAGTCCAAGATGTCTGTATACAGTGTACTAGCAACCTAGCTATTGAAGCCAACATGACCATATACCGAGAGCTAGCTACATGGCAGACAAGTCCAATATGTTCATATATAGAGAGCTACCTACTTGCCAAATCAGTCCAACTTGTCCATGTACAAAGAGCTGGATACTTGGCACACAAGTCCAAAATGTCCATATACAGAGAGGTATCTACATGTCAGGCCAGTCCAACATATTGATGTACAGAGAGTTAGCTACATGACAGACAAGTCCAAAATATCCATATGCAGAGAGATAGCTACATGGCAGAGTAGTACAACATTTCCATATACAGAGTTCTAGCTACATGGCAAATGAGTCCAATGTGTCCATATATAGACAGCTATCTACATGAGAGAGTAGTACAAAATGTCCATATACAGAGTACTAGATACATGGCAGAGTAGAGCAACATTTCCATGTACAGGGTTCAAGCTACATGGCAGATGAGTCCAACATGTCCATATCCTGAGAGCTCGCTACAAGGGAGAGTACTCCAATATATCCGTATACAGAGTACTAGCAACTTGTCCATATACTGAGTGTTATATACATGGAAGAAGAGTGCAACATGTTTATATTTAGAGGGATAGCTATAAAGCATATGAGTACAACATGTTCATAAATAGACAGCTGGCTCCATGGCTGATGAGTCCACCATTTCCATATACTGAGAGCTAGCTACATGGCAGAGAAGTCCAATATGTCCATATACATAGAGCTACCTACATGTCAGATCACTCCATCATTTCCATATACAGAGAGCTAGCTACATAGCAGACGAGTCTAAAGTGTCCATAAATAGAGAGCTAGCTACGTGGCAGAGTCGTGCAACATTTCCATATACAAAGTTCTAGCTACATGGCAGATGAGTCCAACGTGTCCATATATACAGATTTAGGTTCATGGCAGAGTAGAGCAACATTTCCATATACAGAGTTCTAGCTAAAAGGCTAATGAGTCCAACTTGTCCATATAATGAAAGCTAGCTACATGGCAGACAAGTCCAAAATGTCCATATACAGAGAGCTAGCTACATGGCATAGTTGTCCAACATTTCCATATACATAGTAATAGCTACTTGGCAGATGAGTCCAACATTTCCATATACTGAGAGTTAGCTACATGGTAGATGAGTCCACCATGTGTATATATAGAGAATTACCTGCAAGTCAGATGAGTGCAACATTTCAATATACAGAGTTTGAGCTACATATCAGGTGAGGCAAATGTGTCCACATATTGAGATCTAGCTTCATAGCAGAGCAGTCCAACATGTCCTTATAGAGAGTACTAGATTCCTGGCAGAACAGTCCAAAATGTCCATATTCTGAGTGTTATATGGAAATGTTGCACTACTCTGCCATGTAGCTAGCTCTCTGTGTATGGACATTTTGGACTCATCTGTCAATTATCTAGCACTCTGTACATGGACATGTTGGACTGATCTGCTATGTAGGCAGCTCTCTGTATATGAAGATATTGGACTTGTCTTCCATGTAGTTAGCCCTCTAAATATACATATGTTGGACTCATCTGCCACTTAGCTAACTCTAAGTGTATGCACATGTTGGACTTATCTGCCATGTAGCTTGCTCTCTCTGTATGATTATGTTGAACTCATCTGCCTTGTAGCTAGCCCTCTAAATATACATGTGATGGACTCATCTGACATGTAGCTAACTCTCAGTATTTGGACATGTAGGACTCATC
>NW_006409186.1:112890-114270 GCF_000296735.1 Chrysochloris asiatica | reverse complement strand
CTAAATATACATATGTAGGACTGATCTGGCATGTGGCTAACTCTCAGTATATAGACATGTTGGACTCATCAGCCATGTAGCTAGAACTCAGTATATGGACACGTTGGACTCACCTGCCATGTAGCTACAACTCTGTATATGGAAATGTTGCACTGCTCTTCCATGCAGCGTCCTCTCTGTATATGGACATTTTGGACTCATCTGCCATGTAGCTAGCACTCTGTACATGGATATGATGGACTGATCTGCTATGTAGTTAGCTTGCTGTATATGAAGATATTGGACTTGTCTGCCATGTAGATAGCCCTCTAAATATTCATATGTTGGACTCATCTGCCAGGTTGCTAACTCCCAGTATATGGACATGTTGGACTCATATGTCATGTAGCCAGCTCTCTGTGCATGAACAAGTTGGACTCATCTGCATTGTAGCTGGCCATCAAAATATACACATGTTGGACTCATCTCCCATGAAGCAAACTCTCAGTATGTGGACATGTTGGAATCATCAGCCATGTAACTAGAAATCCATATATGGAAATGTTGGACTATTCTGCCATTTAGCTAGCTCTCATTATTTGGACACGTTGGACTACTCTGCCATGTAACAATAACTCTGTATATGAAAATGTTGCACTACTCTGCCATGTACCTGGCTGTCTGTATATGGAGATGTGGGACTCATCTGCCAAGTAGCTAGAACGTTGTATATGGAAATGTTGCACTACGAACATTTTGTAGTTGTCTGCCATGTAGCTAACACTCTGTACATGGAAATGATGGACTGATCTATTATGTAGGTAGCTCTCTGTATATGAAGATATTGGACTTGTCTTCCATGTAGCTAGCCCTCTAAATATTCATATGTTGGACTCATGTGTCACGTAGCTAACTCCCAGTATATGGACATGTTCGACACATCTGCCATGTAGCCAGATCTCTGTGTATGAATAAGTTGCACTCATCTGCCTTGGAGCTAGCCCTCTAAATATACACATGTTGGTCTCATCTCCCATAAAGGTAACTCTCAGTATATGGAGATGTTGGATTCATCTGTCATGTAGCTAGAACACTTTATATTGACCTGTTGGAATACTCTGCCATGTATCTAGCTCTCTGTACATGGACACATTGGAATCATCTTCCATGTAGCTAGAACTCTGCACATTGAAATGTTGCATTACTCTGCATTTTAGTTAGCTCTCTGTATATGGACACATTGATCTCATCTGCCATGAAGCTAGAACCCTGTATATGGAAATGTTGCACTACTCTGCCATGTATCTAGCTCTCTGTATATGGACATTTTGGACTCATCAGCCATGTAGCCAGCTGTCTGTGTATGAACATGTTGGACTTATTTGCCTTGTAGCTAGCCCT
>NW_006409186.1:111323-112655 GCF_000296735.1 Chrysochloris asiatica | reverse complement strand
CTAGTACTCTGTATAAGGACATATTTGACTCATCTGCCATGTAGCTACTTTCTGTATATGGACATGTTGGACTCATCAGTCATGCAGCTAGCTCTCTGCGTATGAACATGTTGAACTTATCTGCCTTGTAGCTAGAACTCTGTATATGAAAATGTTGTACTACACTGCCATGTAGCTGGCTCTCTGTGTATGTACACGTTGGACATATCTGCCATGTAGCTAGAGCTCTGTATATGGATATGTTGGGCTATTCTGCCATGTAGCTAGCCCTAAGTATATGGACATGTGTGATTCATCTGCCTTGTAGCTAGTACTCTGTATATGGACATGTTGGACTACTCTTCCATGTAGTTAGGTCTCAGTATATGGACATGTTGGATTTATCTGATATTTAGCTAAAACTCTGTATATGGAAATGTAGCACTACACTGCTATTTAGCTAGCTCTCTGTATATGGACATTTTGGACTCGTTTGACATGTAGCTCGCTTTCTGATTATGTATATGTTGCACTTATCTTCCGTGTAGGTAGCTCTCTGTATATGAAGATATTAGACTTGTCTGCCATGTAGCTACCTCTGTATATGGACATGTTGGACTCATCAGCCTTGTAGCCAGCGCTCTTTGTATGAACAAATTGGAGCCATGTGCCTTGTAGCTTGCTTTTAGTATATGGATATGTAGAACTGATCTGCCATGTAGCTAAAACTCTGTATACGGAAATGTTGCACTACTCTGCCATGTAGCTTGCTCTCCGTATATGGGTATGTCGGACTCATCGTCCATGTAGCTAGAACTCTGTATATGGATATGTTGCACTACTCTTCTATATAGCTAGCTCTCTGTATATGGACATTTTGGACTTGTTTGCCATGTAGCTAGCTCTCTGTGCATGGATATGTTGGACTGATTTGCATTGTAGCTAGCCCTCTAAAGATACACCTGTTGGACTCATCTGCCATGCAGCTTACTCTTAGTATATGGACATGTTGGACTTATCTCATATGTAGCTTGTATTCTGGATATGGACATGTTAGATTACTTGCACATGTAGCTAGCTCTCTGTATATGGAAAAGTTAGGACTCATCTGCCATGTAGTTAGAACTCTGTATATGGAAATGTTGCACTACTTTGCCATGTAGCTAGCTCTCTGTGTATGGACATGTTGGACTCATCTGCCATGTAGCTAGTACTCTGTATATGGACATGTTTGACTCATCTGCCATGTAGCTACTTTCTGTATATGGACATGTTGGACTCATCAGTCATGTAGCTAGCTCTCTGCATATGAACATGTTGAACTCATCTGCCTTGTAGCTAGAACTCTATATG
>NW_006409186.1:107776-109373 GCF_000296735.1 Chrysochloris asiatica | reverse complement strand
CATATAGCTATTTCTCAGTATATGGACATGTTGGATTCATCAGCCATATAGCCAACTCTCTCTGTATGACCATGCTGGACTCAACTGCCTTGTAGCTAATCCTTTATACATACATACATGTTGGATTCATCTGCCATGTAGCTAGTACCCTGTATATGGACATGTTGCACTACTCTGACATATAGGTAGCTCTCAGTATATGGACACGTTGGACACATTAACCATGTACCTAATAGTCTGTATATGGACATGTTGGACTACTCTGCCATGTAGCTTGCTCTCAGTATCTGGACACGTTGGACTCATCTGCCCTCTATCTAGAACTCTGTATATGGAAATGTTGCACTACTCTGCCATGTAGCTAGCTCTCTGTATTTGGGTACGTTGGAGTCATCTGCCATGTAAAACTCTATATATGAAAATGTTGCTCTACTCTGCCTTGTAGCTATCCCTCTGTATATGGACATTTTGGACTCATCTGCCATGTAGCTAGCATCTCTATATGGAAATGTTGCACTGCTCTACCATGTAGCTATCTCTCTGTACATGGATATGTTGGACTGATCAGCTATGTAGGTAGATCTCTGTATATGAAGATATTGAACTTGTCTGCCATATAGCTAGCCCTCTAAATATACACATGTTGGACTCCTCTACCACATAGCTAACTCTCAGTATATGACGTGTTGTACTCATCTGCCATGTACCTAGCTCTCTGTGTATGAACATTTTGGACTCATCTGACTTGTAGCTAACCCTCTATGGATACACATGTTGGATTCATCTACAGTGTAGCTAACTTTCAGTATATGGACATGCTGGAGTCATCTGCCATGCAGCTAGGACTTTTTATATGGACATGTTGGACTACTCTGTCATGTAGCTAGCTCTCAGTATATGGATACGTTGGACTCATCTGTCATGTAGCTAAAACTCTGTATATCGAAATGTTACACTACTCTGCAATGTAGCTAGCTCTCTGTATATGGACACATTGAACTCATCTGCCATGTAGTTAGAACCCTGTATATGGACATGTTGGACTACTCTGCCATGTAGCTAGCTCTCAGTATATTGACACGTTGGACTCATCGGACATGTAGCTAGAACCCTATAAATGGAAATGTTGCACTACTCTACCATGTAGCAAGCTCTCAATATATGGACACGTTGGATTCATCTGCCATGTAACTAGAAGTCTATATATGGAAATGTTGCACTACTCTATCATGTAGCTAGCTCTCTGTATAAGAACATTTTAGACTTGTCTGCCATGTGGCTAGCTTTCTGTACATGGATATGTGGGTCTGATCTTCCATGTATTTAGCTCTCTCTATATGACCATATTAGACTTGTCTTCCTTGTAGTTGTTGTTGTTGTTAAGTGCCATCGAGTCGGGTCCAACCCATAGCGACCCTGCCGTCCAAATATACACATGATGGACTCCTCTGCCACGTAGCTAACTCTCAGTATATGACGTGTTGTACTCTACTGCCATGTAGCTAGCTCTCTGTGTATGAACATGTTGGACTCATCTGCCTTGTAGCTAGCCCTCTGTGTATGCATATGGTGGACTCATCTTCCATGTAGCTTAAAC
>NW_006409186.1:104897-105471 GCF_000296735.1 Chrysochloris asiatica | reverse complement strand
AACTCTGTATATGGACATATTGCACTTCTCTGCCATGTAGCTATCACTGTATATGGACATTTTGGACTCGTATGCCATGTAGCTAGCTCTCTGTACACGGATATGTTGGACTGATCTGCCATGCAGGTAGCTGTCTGTATATAAATATATTGGACTTGTCTGGCATGTACCTAGCTCACTCTGTATGGACGTATTGGACTCATCAGCCACGTAGCCAGCTCTCTCTGTATGAACATGTTCCATTCATCTGCTTTGTATCTAGCCATCTAAATAAACACATGTTGGACTCATCTGGCATGCAGCTAACTCTCAGTATATGGACACATTGGACTCATCTGCCATGTAGCTAGAACTCTGTATATGGAAATGTTGCACTATCCTGCCATTGTAGCTAACTCTCTGTATATGGAGATTTTGGTGCCGTCTGACATGTAGCTAGCTCTCTGTAGATGGATATGTTGGACAAATCTGCCATCTTGGAAGCTCTCTGTATATGGACATTTTGGACTCATCTGCCATGTAGCTAGCTCTCTGTTTATGAACATGCTGAACTCATCAGTCATGTAGCCAGCTC
>NW_006409186.1:99553-103717 GCF_000296735.1 Chrysochloris asiatica | reverse complement strand
TACTCATCTGCCATGTAGCCAGAATTCTCTATAAAGAAATGTTGCACTATTCTGCCATGTAGATAGCTCTCTGTATATGGATATGTTGGACTGATCTGTCAAGTAGGTAGCTCTCTGTATATGAAGATATTGGACTTGTCTTCCATGTGGACATGCTGGACTCATCAGTCATGTAGCCATCTCTCTGTGTATGAACATTATGGACTCATTTGATTTGTAGCTAGCCCTCTAAATATACATATGTTGGATTCATATGCCATGTAACTATCTCTCAGTAGATGAAGATATTGACTTGTCTGCCATGTAGCTATCGCTCTTAATAAACACATGTTGGACTCATCTGAAAAGTAGATAACTCTCAGTATATGGACATATTGGACTCATCTACCGTGTACCTAGCTCTCTGTGTATGAACATGCTGGAGTCATCTTCCTGGTAGCTAGCCCTTTAAATATACACATGTTGGACTCATCTGAAAAGTAGATAACTCTCAGTACATGGAAATATTGGACTCATCTGCCATGTAGCTAGTACTCTGTGTATGGACATGTTGGACTACGCTGCCATGTAGCTAGCTCTCAGAATATGGGCACATTGGATTCATCTGCCATGTTTTTAGAATGCTGTATGTGGACATGTTTGACTACTCTACCATGTAGCTAGCTCTCAGTATATGGACACATTGGACTCATCTGTCCTGTAGCTAGAACTCTGTATATGGAAATGTTGCAATACACTGCCATGTAGCTAGCAATCTGTATATGTACATTTTGGACTCATGTGCCATGTAGCTATACCACTGTCACTGGATATGTTGGACTGATCTGCCATGTAGGTAACTCTCTCTATATGAACATATTGGACATGTCTGCCATGTAGCTAGTTCTCAGTATATGGACATGTTGTACTCATCAGTCATGTAGCCAGATCTCTGTACATTAACATGTTGGATTCATCTGCCCTGTATCAAGCCTTCTAAATATACACATGTTATAATCATCTGCCATGTAGCTAACTCTCAGTATATGGTCATGTTGGACTCATCTGCCATGTAGCTTGTACATTGTATATGGACATGTTGGACTGCTCTGCCATGTAGCTAGCTCTCAGTATATGGGCAAGTTGGACTCATCTGCCATGTAGATAGAAATATGTGTGTGGACATGTTGAACTACTATACCATATAGCTAGCTCTCAGTATATGGACATGTTGGGCTCAGCTGCCATGTAGTTAAAACTCTTTATATAGAAATGTTACACTATTCTTCCATGTTGCTAGCTCTCTGTACATGTAAACGTTGGACTCATCTGCCATGTAGCTAGAAATCTGCATATGGAAATGCTACATTACTCTGGCTTGTAGCTAGCTCTCTGTATATGTGCATTTTGGACTCGTCTGCCATGTAGCTATATCTCTGTACATGGATATGTTGTACTGATCTTCCAAGTAGGTAGCTCTCAGTATATGGGCAAATTGGACTTTTCTGCCATGTGGCTAGATCTCAGTATGTGAACGTGTTAGATTCATCAGCCATGTAGCCAGCTCTGTGTATATGAACATGTAGGCCATATCTACCTAGTAAAGAGCCCTCTAATTATGCACATGTTGCACTCATCTTCCATGAAGCCAACTCTCAGTATATGGGCATGTTGGACTACTCTGCCATGTACCTACCTCTCATTATATGGGCACATTGGATTCATCAATCATGTCACTGGAAATCTGTATATGGACATGTTGGACCATTCTGCCATGTAGCTAGCTCTCAATATATGGACACATTGGACTACTCTGCCATGTAGCTAGAACTCTGTATATGGAAATGTTGCACTGCTCTGCCATGTAGCCAGCTATCTGTATGTGGACACATTGGACTCATCTGCCATGTAGCTAGAACTCTGTATATGGATATGTTGGACTAGTCTGCCATGTAGCTAGCTCTCTATATGTGTACATTTTGGACTCGTCTGCCATATAGATAGCTCTCTGTTCATGGATATTTTGGACTGATCTGCTATGTAGGTAGCTCTGAGTATATGAAGATGGTCGACCTGTCTGCCATGTAGTCTGCGCTCTAAATAGACACATGTTGGACTCTTCTGACATGTAGATAACAATTAGTATATGGACATGTTGGATTCATCTGCCATGTAGCCAGCTCTCTGTGTATGAACATGCTGGAGTCATCTGCTTGGTAGCTAGCCCTCTAAATATACACATGTTGGACTCATCTGATAAGTAGATAACTCTCAGTAAATGGACATGTTTGGGTCATCTGCCATGTAGCTAGAATCCTGTGTATGGAAATGTTGCACTACTCTTCCATGTATCTAGCTCTCTGTGTATGGAAACGTTAGACTCATCTGCCATGTAACTAGAAATCTGTATATGGTAATGCTGCAGTACTCTTCCATGTAGCTAGCTCTCTCTATATGTACATTTAAGAGTTGCCTGCCATGTAGCAAAATCTTTGTACATGGATATATTGGACTGATCTTCCATGTAGGTAGCTCTCTGTATATGAACATATTGGACTTGTCTGTCATGTAGCTAGCTCTCAGTATATGGACTTGTTGGACTCATCAGACATGTAGCCATCTCTCTGGATATGAACATCTTGGTCTCATCTGCCTTGTAGAAAGCCCTCTAAATATACACATGTTGGACTCATCTGCCATGTAGCTAACTCCCAGTATATGGACATTTTGGACTTATACACCATGTAGCTAGAAGTCTGTATATGGACATGTTGGACTACTCTGACATGTAGCTAGCTCTCAGAATATGGACACATTGGACTCATCTGCCATGTAGCTAGAACTCTGTATATTGACATGTTGGACTACACTGCCATGTAGCTAGCTCTCAGTATATGGACAAGTTGGACTCATCGACCATGTAGCTAGAACCATCAACATGGAAATGTTACACTACTCTGGATGTAGCTAGCTCTCTGTATATGGACATTTTGGACTCATCTGCCATGTAGCTAGCTCTCTGTACAAGGATATGATGGAGTGATCTGCCAGGTAGGTAGCAATCTGTATATGAAGATATTGGAATTGTCTGCCATGAAGGTAGCTCTCTGTATATGGTCATGTTGGCCTCATCAGTCATGTAGCCAACTCTCTCTCCGTATGAACATGTTGAACTCATCTGCCATGTAGCTATTACACTGTATATGGTCATGGTAGACTACTCTGCCATGTAGCTAGCTCTCAATATATGGACAAGTTGGAAGCATCGGCCATGTAGCTAGAACCCTGTATATGGAAATGTTGCACTACTCTGCCATGTATTTAGCTCTTTTTGTATGGACACTTTGGACTCATCTGCCATGTAGCTAGCAATCTGTATATGGAAATGTTGCACTACTCTTCCATGTAGCTATCTCTCTACATTTTGGACTTCTCTGCCATGTAGCGAACTCTCTGTACATGGATATGTTGGACTGATATGCTAAGTAGGTAGCTCAGAGTATATGAAGATGTTCGACATGTCTGTATTGTAGCCAACACTCTAAATATTCACATGTTGGACTCAAATGACACATAGATTACAATCAGTATATGGACATGTTGGACACATCTGCCATGTAGCCAGCTCTCTCTGAAGGAACATACAGGACTCATCTGCCCGGGATCTAGCCCTCTAAATATTCACATGTTGGACTCACCTGAAAAGTATATAACTCTCATTATATGGACATATTTTATAATCTGCCATGTAGCTTGTACTCTGTATATGGGCATGTTGGACTACTCTGTGATGTAGCTAGCTCTCAGTATAAGGGCCCGTTGGACTCATCTGTCATGTAGCTAGAACTCTGTACATGGACATGTTGGACTACTCAGTCATGTAGCTTGCTCTCAGTAAATGGACACGATGGACTCATCGGTCATGTAGCTAGAACCATGTATATGGAAATGTTGCACTACTCTAACATGTGTCTAGCTCTATGTTTGTGGACACTTTGGACTCATCTGCCATGTAGCTAGAACTCAGTATATGGAAATCTTGCACTATTCTGCTATGTAGCTAGCTCTCTGTATATGTACATTTTGGACACTTCTGCCATGTAGCTACATCTCTGTACATGGTTATATTGTACTGATATACCATGGAGGTAGCTCTCTGTATATGAACATATTGGATTTGTCTGC
>NW_006409186.1:95881-97676 GCF_000296735.1 Chrysochloris asiatica | reverse complement strand
TGTAGCTAGTACACTTTACATGGACATGTTGGACTATTGTGCCATGCAGCTAGCTCTCATTATATGGACATGTTGGACTCATGTAGCTAGAACTCTGTAGCTAGAACTCTGTACTCTTCCATGTAGCTAAATCTCTGTATATACACATGTTAGACTACTCTCCTATGTAGCTAGCTCTCAGTATACGGACATGTTGTACTCATCTGACATGTAGTTAAAACTCTGTATATGGAAATGTTGCAGTTCTCTGTCATGTAGCTAGCTGTCTGTATATGGACATTTTGGACTTGTCTGCCATGCAACTAGCTCTCTCTGTATGAACATGTTGATCTAATCTGACTTGTCATTAGTCCTCTATATATACACATTTTGGACTCGTCTGCCATGTAGCTAGGTCTCTGTGCATGGATATGTTGGATTGATCTGTCTTGTAGGTATCTCCCTGTATATTGTCATATTGAACTTGTATACCATGTAGCTAGCTTTCTGTACATGGACATGTTAGACTCATCAGCCATGTAGCCATCTGTCTCAGTATGAACATGTTGAATTCATCTGTCTTTTAACAGTCCTCTGTATATACACATGTTTAACTCATCTGCCATGTAGCTAGTACAATGTTTATGGACATGTTGGACTACTCTGCCATGTACCTAGCTCTCAGTATATGGACACGTTGGACTCATCTGCCATGTAGTGAAAACACTGTATATGGAAATGTTGCACTAATCTGCCATGTAGCTAGCTCTCTGTATATGGACATTTTTGACTCATAAGTCATGAAGCTAGCTCTCTGTGCATGGATGTGTTTGATTGATCTGTCATGTAGTTGGCTCCCTGTGTATGAACATATTGGACTTTTTTGCCATGTAGCTTGCTCTCTGTATATAGACATGTTGGACTCATCAGCCATGTATCCAGCTCTCTGTGTATGAACATGTTGGAGTCATATGCCTTGTAGATAGTCCTCTATATATATACATGTTGTACTTATCTGCCATGTAGCTACCTCTCAGTATATGGACATGTTGGACTCATCTGTCATGTAGCTAACTCTGTGTATATGGACTCATTGGACTCATCTGCCATGCCATGTAGGTAACACTCTGTATATGGAAATGTTGGAATACTCTGCCATGTAGCCAGCTAGCTCTGTGTGAACATATTGGAATCATCTGTGTTATAGCTAGTCCTCTATATATACACATGTTGGACTCATCTGCCATGTAGCTAATGCTCAGTATATGGACATGATGAACTCATCTGCCATGTAGCTAGTATTCAGTATATGGATATTTTGGACTACTCTGCCATGTAGCTAGCTCTCCTAGCATTGAAACGTTGGACTTATATGCCATGCAGCTAGTACTCTGTATTTGGATATGTTGGACTACTGTGCAATGTAGCCACCTCTCATTATATGAGCACTTTAGACTCATCTGCCATGTATCTAAAATATGTATAAAGAAATACTGCACTACTCTGCAATGTATCTATCTTTCTGTACATGGACCTTTTGGACTCTTCTGCCATGTCGCTAGCTCTCTGTGCACGAATATATTGGACTGAATTGCCACGTAGTTAGCTGCCTGTATATGAACACGTTGGACTTGTCTTTCATGTAGCTAGCTCTCTGTATATGGACATGTTGGACTCATCAGCCATGTAGCCAGCTTTCTCTGTATGAACATGTTGTACTCATCTGCCTTGTAGCTAGTTGTCTATATATAAACATCTGTATGAACATGTTGTACTCATCTGCCTTGTAGCTAGTTGTCTATATATAAACATGTTG
>NW_006409186.1:89005-94577 GCF_000296735.1 Chrysochloris asiatica | reverse complement strand
TATTGGCATTTTCTGCCATGTAGCTAGCTCTCTGTATATGGGAATGTTGCACTACTCTGACATGTAGCTAACTCTCTGTATATGGACATTTTGAACTCGTCTGCCATGTAGCTAGCTTTCTGTGCATGGATATGTTGGAAGGACCTGTCATGTAGGTAGCTCTCTGAAGACGAACATACTGGACTTTTCTGCCAAGTAGCTAGCTTTCTGTACGTGGACATGTTAGACTCATCAGCCATGTAGCCATCTCTCTCTGTATGGACTTGTTGAACTCATCTGCCTTGAAGATAGTTCTCTATATATATATACATATTGAACTCATCTGCCATGGAGCTAGTACTCTGTATATGGACATGTTGGACAACTCTGCCATAAACCTAGCTCTCAGTATATAGACACGTTGAACTCTTCTGCCATGTAGCAAAAATCTGTATATGGAAATGTTGCACTACTCTGTCATGCAGCTAGCTCTCTGTATATGGATATTTTGAACTCATCATCCATGAAGCTAGTACTCTGTGCATGGATGTGTTGGACTGATCTGCCAGGTACGCATCTCCCTGTAAATGAACCTATTGGACTTGTCTGCCATGCAGCTAGTTCTCTGTATATGGACATGTTGGACACATCAGCCATGTAGCCAGCTCTCTCCGAATGAACAATTTGGACTCATCTACCTTGTAGCTAGTCCTTTATATAGACACATGTTGGACTCATCTGCCATGTAGCTAATATTCTTTATATGGAAATGTTTGACTACTGTGCGATGTAGCTAGCTCTAAGTATATGGACACGTTGGACTCAACTGTCATGGAGCTTGAACACTGTAAATGGAAATGTTGCAATAATTTGTCATGTAGATAACTCACTGTTTATGGACATTTTGCACCTGCCAGCCATGTAGCTAGCTCTATGTGCATTGATATGTTGCACTGACCTTCCATGTAGGTACCTCTCTGTATTTGAACATATTGGACTTGCTTGCCATGTAGCTAGCTCTCTGTATATGGACATGTTGGGCTCATCAGCCATGTAGCCAGCTCTCTCTGTATGAACGTGTTCGAGTCATCTGCTATGTAGTTAGTCTTCTATATATAATCATGTTGGACTCATCTGGCATGCAGTTAACTCTCAGTACAAGGACATGATGGACTCATCTCCCATTTAGATAACTCTCATTATATGGACATGTTGGAATAATCTGCCATGTAGCTAATTCTCAGTATATGGACATGTTGAACTCATCTGTAATGTAGCTAGTATTCTTTATATGGAAATGTTGGAATACTCTGTCAATTAGTTAGCACTCAGTATATGGACACGTTGGACTTATCTACCATGTAGCTAGAACATTGAATATGGAAATATTGCACTACTCTGCCATGTAGCTAGCTTTCTGTATATGGATATTATGGACTTGTCTGTGATGTCGCCAGCTCTCTGAGCATGGATATGTTGGATTGATATGTCATGTTGGTAGTCTTCTGTATATGAACATATTGGACTCGTCTGCCATGTAGCTAGTACTCTGTGTATGGAAATGTTGCACTACACTGCCATGTAGCTACCTCTGCATATGGACATTTGGGACTCGTCTGACATGTAGCTTGCTCTCTGTATATAGACAAGTTGAACTCATCTGCCATTTAGCTAGAACTCTTTATATAGAAATGTTGCACTCCCCTGTCATGTAGCTAGCTCTCTTCATATGGACATTTTGGACTTGTCTGCCTTGCAGCTACCTTTCTGTACATGGATGTTTTGGACTGATCTGGCAAGTAGGTAGCTCTCTGTATATGAACATATTGGACTTGTCTGCCATGTAGCAAGCTCTCAGTATATGCACATGTTGGACTCATCTGCCATGTAGCTAGAACTCTGTGCATGGATATTTTTGACTGATCTGTCATGTAGTTAACTCTCAATATATGGACACGTTGGATATGTAGCTAGAACTCTGTATATGGAAATGATACAGTACTGTGCCATGTAGCTAACTCTCTGTATATGGCCATTATGGACTCGTCTGCCATGTAGCTAGATCTCTGCATGGATATTTTGGACTGATCTGCCATGTAGTTAGCTCTCAGAATACAGACATGTTCGACACATCTGCCATGTAGCTAGAACTATGTGTATGGAAATGTTGCACTACCCTGTAGCTAGCTCTCTGTATATGGACATTTTGAACTTGTCTGCCATGTAGCTTGCACACTGTACATGGATATGTTGGACTGATCTTCCAAGTAGGTAGCTCTCTGTAAATATTGGACTTCTCTGCCATGTAGCTAGATCTCATTATATGGACAATTTGGCTCATCTGCCATGTTGCTTGTACCCTGTATATGGACATGTTGGAAGACTCTGCCATGTAGCTAACTCTCAGTATATGGACACGTTGGAGATATCTGCCATGTAGCTACAGCTCAGTATATGGAAATGTTGCAATACTCTGTCATGTATATAGCTTTCTGTATGTAGACAAGTTGGACTTATCTGCCTTGTAGCTTGAACTCTGTATATGGAAATGATGCAGAATCGTTCCATTTAACTAGCTCTCTGTATATGGACATTTTGGACTCGTCTGACACATAGCTCACTCTCTGCACATGGATATGTTGGACTGATCTGCCATGTACCTAGCTATCAGTACATGGACATGTTGGATTCATTAGCAGGTTAGATAGGACTCTTTTTATGGACATGATGGACTACTCTGCCATGAAGCTAGCTCTCAGTATATGGACACATTGGACACATTTGTCATGTAGCTAGAACTCTGTATATGGAAATGTTGCAATACCCTGCAATGTAGCTGGCTCTCACTATATGGACATATTGGACTCATTAGACTGGTAGCTAATACTCATTATATGGACACGTAGGACACATCTGCCATGCATCTAGCTCTCAGTATATGAACACTTTGGACTCATCTGTCATGTAGCTTCAATTCTTTATATGGAAATGATGTAATACTCTGCCATGTAGCTAGCTCTCTGTATATGGACATTTTCGACTCATTTGCAATGTAGCTAGCTCTTAATTTATATGGACAAGTTGGACTCATCTGCCATCTAGCTAGTACACTGTATATGGATATGTTGGACTACTCTGCCATGTAGCTAGCTCTGAGTATATGGACACGATGGACCCATCTGCCACATAGCTAGAACTCTGTACATGGAAATGTTGCACTACCATGTGGGTAGCTCTCTGTATATGAACATATTGGACTTGTCTGCCATGTAGTTAGCTCTCAGTATATGGACATGTTGGAATCATCTGCCATGTAGCTAACTCTCAGTATCTAGATATGTTGGTCTCATCTGCCATGTAGATAGTACTCTATATATGGAAATGTAGCAATACCCTGCCATGCAGCTAGCTCTCTGTATATAGACAAGTTGGACTCATCTGCCTTGTACCTCGAACTCTATATATGAAAATATTGCACTACCCAGCTGTGTACCTAGCAGCCTGTAAATGAACATTTTGGACTCGTCTGCCATGTAGCTAGCTCTCAGTATATGGACATGTTGGACTCATCTTACATGTAGCTAGTACCCTGTATATGGACATACTAGACTACTCTGCCATGATGCTAGCTCCCATTATACAGACACGTTGGACACATCTGTCATGTAGCTAGAAATTTGTACATGGAAATGTTGCACTACCTTACCATGTCGTTAGCTCTCTGTATATGAACATATTGGACTTGTCTCCCATATAGCTAGCTCTCAGAATATGGACACGTTGGACATATGTGCGATGTAGCTAGAACTCAGTATATGGAAATGTTTCACTACCCTGATATGTAGGTAGCTCTCTGTATATAAATATTTTGGAATCGACTGCCATGTATCTAGCTCTCTGCACATGGATATGTTGGACTGATCTGCCCAGTAGGTAGCTCTCTGTATATGAACATATTGAACTTATCTGCCATGTAGGTAGCTCTCAGTATATAGACAAGTTGGACTCATCTGCATCGTAGCTAGAAGTCTGTATATGGAAATGTTGCACTACACTGCGATGTAGCTAGCTCTCTGTATATGGACATTTTGGACTTGTCTTCCATGTAGTTAGCTCCCTGTACATGGATATGCTTCACTGATCTACCAAGTATGTAGCTCTCTGTATATGAACATATTGGACTTGTCTGCCATGTAGCTAGCTCTCTGTACATGGATATAGAGGATGGATCTTCCAAGTATGTAGCTCTCTGTATATGAACATTTTGGACTTGTCTACCATGTAAGTGACTCTTAGTATATGTACACGTTGGACACATCTGCCATGTAGCTAGTACCCTGAATATGGACATGTTGGCCTGCTCTGCCATGCAGCTAGCTCTCAGTGTATGGACACGTTGGACGCATCTGCCAGGTATCTAGAACTCTGTGTATGGAAATGTTGCACTACTCTGTCATGTAGCTATCTCTCTCTGTATATAGACAAGTTGGGCTCATCTGCCCTGTAGGTAGAACTCTGTATATGGAAATGTTGCACTACCGTGCCATGTAGCTAACTCTCTGTATATGGACATTTTGGACTTGTCTGCCACTTATCTATCTCTCTGTACATGGATATGTTGGACAGATCTGCCAAGTAGTTAGCACTCTGCATATGAACATACTGAACTTGTCTGCCATATAGCTAACTCTCAGTATATGAACATGTTGGACACATCTCCCTTGTAGCTAGTACCCTGAATATGGACATGTTGAACTGCTCTGCCATATAGCAAGCTCTCAGTGTATAGACAAGTTGGACACATCTGCCATGTATCTAGAACTCTGTATATGGAAATGTTGCACTACCCTACCAGCAAGTTAGATCTCTATATGTTTCAGACCGTGTAGGCCTGGTCAGAGGTTTGAGGCCCTATAGGCCCGAGTGTAACAGATCTAGCCACCTGGCAGTTTAATAACAAATCATTTTTCATCTTAGTGTCCAGTTATGTTTTATTAATTGCAGACATGAAGCCCTTGATATGCACAGGTAACTGTAATATTTTCTTAAAAGCCAAGACTTTAAAATTCCAAACAGGCAAAGTTTTTCCCTCAGAGAGTTCATTCAAGGTAAATTGGGTTGGTCCCTGATCTGTTCTAAGGACAATAAGAATTCCTCCCTAAAGTGTTTCCAGGTGCTGCCTATTCACCCAGGCGCCTCTTTTCCTGAAGAACCTGGGCTGGGCAGCCGACACAATGGGAATCCTCCTGAAACTCCCGATCCTCCCTTTCCTCCCTCCATTTGCAGCTAGGTGCAAAAGGTATTTTAATTAAGCTTGAGAAACCAAGTTGCAGTCGTGAGATTCGAACCTGCAAAGTATGATGTAAAGTTGACTAAATGTCTGGAAAAATAAGATTGACAGGTGTACCTTGTCTTGGTCCTTCCTAGCTTTGTGTAAAGTACCTCCCCTAAATAAAAGGAAGGCACAGAACCAATCCAGGTGCATTACGACTGCCAAGGCGTGCGTTACAGCATGCAGGGGGCACAGTCCAGCATTGCAACCATACTGCCTGTTTAGCCAAGATGTTTACTATGCAGGATATTACGGCCTTCG
>NW_006409186.1:86238-88086 GCF_000296735.1 Chrysochloris asiatica | reverse complement strand
AAGCTTGCTCTCATGCTGAAATTACTGCATTACCTGGCCTTGCTAGCACAGCCAATTCTGAGAGTGAATTTCAGGCCTGTGATGAGTCTTTGCTAAATTCAGCTGATGTACAAAAAGAGTCAAATTTTTCTGGTTTAGGTTTTGCTAAAATAAATTCTGAGGACGAATTCACTCTAGAAGGAGAGGCTGCCCGATATAAGGGCCCAGATTGGTCTTATAATTGCCGTCGCCCCTGGCTTAAAGCGGCAAAGAGTAAATCCAAGCCACGGTGGAGCTTTTGCATCCAAGCGGCTGTGAGAGAGGCCTGGTATCAGGGCTCCGAGTGGTCCTATAACCTCCACCTCCCAAGAATTAAAGTGACCACAAAAAATTCCAAGCCGCTGCATTTTTACTTCCAAGCAGCTTTGAAAAAGAGCAGAGTCTTTGCCTCCGGCAAAAGCGGAGGCGGCCGAATCAGGCATGGCAGGCAGCGGGCTCCGTGGCAAACAAGGCCGGGCCCTGCTCAGAGCGCAAACACCTTTCCTCTGGGAAGGCGGTGGGGCCGGCGACCCTGGCTGGGGCGTGCTCGTGTTTCCCGGGGAGCGGAGAGAGTGAAGCTGTCGCGAGTGAAGTTACGCCAAGGTCGGATGGACCTTGTGGGGAGTGTGGCTAAACAATTGGCTTTTAAGATAGGTGAAAGGCCTGTGAATTCAGATACCTGTGAAAAGACGGGAAACTGTGCTGCGCTAAATAGGCAGTTGCAAATTCCTTGAGATATTTTGGGAGAAATCTCCATTTGCGCTTTAAAAGCTCAGCGCACTCTCCCCTCCTCTGAAAGCCGATTGACTCCTTGGTCTGAGGTCAAACAGGGACCCAGTGAGCCCTATGCAGACTTCCTAGCTCGCTTATCGGACATAGTTTCTAAAACTGTCACTAATTTTACTGCTGCGGATTTAGTGATAAAACAACTTGCTTATGAAAATGCTAATAACATTTGTCTAATCCTTCTTAAAACTCGCAAAAGAGATGCTCCCATAAGCGACTATGTCCATTTGTGTGACGAATTTTCCCCAGCTATGGCTCAAGGTGTGGTGTTGGCAACCGCGTTGCAAGGAAGTTTTCCGGTGAGAGTCTCCCCTCAGATAAAACAAAGAGGGGGAGGTGCAATCCCCAGCAGTAAGTTCTCAGCCATACTGACTCCAGACTCACCAGTTACAAAAATACCCACTAGTGTTTTTGGCCCTCTCCCACCTGAAACTGTAGTTTTAATCATTGGAAGAAACTCTGCCCCTTTAAAAGAATCCTTGTCATCCCAGGATTCATAGATGCAGATTATACTGGAGAGTTAAACATCTTAATTAAGCCTCCAACAAAAACTCAACAGATACACGCTGTGCAACGCATTGCTCAATTACTTTTGTTACCTCTAGTTAAACGAGGCCTGTCCCTCACCAACACTCCTCGAAATAATGCTGCCTTTGGCTCTAGTGATTTGTTTTTTTTGGGGGTAGAAAGAATTAAAAGAGGTCATCTCCTTAAGATTCTAACGATCGAAGGCAAACACATAGAGGGAATTTTAGACACTAGAGCGGATGTCTCGTGTAATGCTGGAAGGGACTGTCCTTCCTCCTGGCCTACTAATCCTACTTCTTTTTCTCTAGTGGGCATAGGCAAAAGCTTCACAATGCTGACTAAAAGTATATTTCACCTCATCATTTATTATCTCACTCTCTTTTTGTGCTTAATTATCTGAATAAGGATTCTGAAGGTTTTTCTGCAGCTCAAAGGCACTGGAGTGATGAATCTTCCTCCTATCCCTTGTTCAGGTGGAAAGATGTTTTAACATCACGGTGGAGAGGTCCAGACATG
>NW_006409186.1:84841-85558 GCF_000296735.1 Chrysochloris asiatica | reverse complement strand
TGTATTACCTAGCTGCAAATTGTATTATTGTATTTGTGCTTTTTGTCATGTTAGGTTATTCACTGTATAAGTAGATTTGTGTTATTTTATAGTAATCCAGAACTTCATTGGACCTTAGTTCAATAACATTTTAGGAGGTTGTAGAATAGTGTTCATTTGTCTGTGGATATTCAAGAGCTACATGTTCAAATTTCTAATAAGTAACGCTCAAGTTGAGTACTGATTGGCTACTAATTTTCTGCCCCGGCTAGAAATTGAATTCCCCTGTAAACTTAATTGAACCTCAGTATAATGATCCTGCTCGTTCACCTGAGAGCAAGTGAGTGGCCTAGCAACGTCTTGCGTGTGAGATCTCCCTGCTGGTCTCTCCCCATCATGCCTCCTGCAGATGCAATTGTTTATGAATGGACTTGTGGCCAGAGACAGGCAAGTATCACGTGGTAACTCAGCAACCTAAGACAGGGGCATTGCATGGAGGCAGTGTTTCCCAATGATGGGTCAGTCTGAGACCTTCGCACGGACCGCCTAAGACAGGCAGCGTCCTTTAAACAAAATAATAAACAAGGGGGAATATGTTGCAGACCATGTAGGCCTGTTCAGAGGTTCAAGGCCTTATAGGCCTGAGTGTAACAGATCTAGCCACCTGGCAGTTTAATAACAAATTATTTTTCATCTTAGTGTCCAGTTATGTTTTATTAATTGCAGACATGAAGCCCT
>NW_006409186.1:62506-84195 GCF_000296735.1 Chrysochloris asiatica | reverse complement strand
TGGATATGTTGGACTGATCTGCCAAGTAGGTAGCCCTCTTTATATGAACATATTATACTTGTCAGCAATGTAGCTAGCTCTCAGTATATGGACACCTTGGACACATCTGCCATGTAGGTAGAACACTATATATGGAAATGTTGCACTACTCTGCCATGTAGTTAGGTCTTTGTATAGGGACATTTTGGGCTCATCTGTCTTGTAGAAAGCTCTAGGGACATGGATATGGTGGACTGATCTGTCAAGTAGCTAGCTCCCTGTATATGAACATATTGGATTTGTCTACCATGTATGTGGCTCTCAGTATATGGACACATTGGGCAAATCTGCCATGTCCTAGTACCCTGAATATAGACATGTTGGATTGCACTGCAAAGTAGCTAGCCCTCCTTATATGGACATATTTGACATATCTGCCAAGTTGATAGAACTCTGTATATGGAAATGTTGCACTACCCTGCTATGTAGTTAGATCTCTCTATATAAAGAGGTTGGACTCATCTGCCTAGTAGCTAGAAATCTCTTATATGGAAATGTTTCACTACCCTGCCATGTAACTAGCTCTCTGTATATCAACATTTTGGTCTCATCTGCCATGTATCTACCTCTCTGTACATGGATATGTTGGACTGATCTGCCAAGTAGGTAGCTCTCTGTATTTGAACATATTGGTCTTGTCTTCCATGTAGGTGGCTCTCAGTATATCGACAGGTTGGACACATCTGCCATATAGCTAGTACCCTGAATATGGACAAGTTGGACTTCTCTGCCATGTACCTCGCTCTCAGTGTATGAACATGTTGGAAATATCTGCCATGTACCTACAACTCTGTATATGGAAATGTTGCACTACCCTACCAGGTAGTTAGATCACTATATATAGACAGGTTGGACTCATCTGCCTAGTAGCTAGAAATCTGTATATGGAAATGTTGCATTGCCCTTCCATGTAGATATCTCTCTGTATATGGACCTTATGGATTTGTCTGCCATGTAGCTAGCTGTCTCTACATGGATATGTTGGACTGATCTGCCAAGTAGCTAGCTTTCGGTATATGAACATATAGGACTTGTCTGCTATGTAGGTGGCTCTCAGTATATCAACCTGTTGGACAACTCTGACATGTAGCTAGCTCTCGGTGTATGGACATATTGGATTCATCTGATTTGTACCTAGAACTGTGTATATGGAAATGTTGCACTACCCTGCCATGTAGCTAGCTCTCTGTATATGGACATTTTGGACTCGTCTGCCATGTAGCTAGATCCCTGTATATGGATATTTTGGACTGATCTACCAAGTAGTTAGCCCTCTGTATATGAACATATTGTACTGTCTGTCATGTAACTAGCTTTCAACATATGGTCACGTTGGACTCATCTGCCATGTGGCTAGAACACTATATATGGAAATGTTGCACTACACTGCCATGTAGCTAGCTCTCTGTATATAGACGAGTTGGATTCATCTGCCTTTTATTTAGTACTCTGTATATGGAAATGTTGCACTATCCTGCCATGTATGAAGCTCTCAGTATATGGACATTTTGGACTCGTCTGCCATGTAGCTAACTCTCTGTAAATGCATATGTTACACTGAGCTGCGAAGTAGGAAGTTCTCTGTATATGAACATATTGGAATTTTACATGGATATGTTGGACTGATCTGCCATGTAGGTTGTCCTCTTTATATGAACATATTGGACTTGCCTGCCATGTAGGTAACTCTCAATATATGGACAACTGGGACACTTCTGCCACATAGCTAGAACTCTTTTTATGGAAGTGTTGCGCTACCCTGCCATGTAGCTAGCTCTCTGTATATTGACATTTTGGACTCGTCAGCCATGTAGCTAACTCTCTGTAAATGCATATGTTACACTGAGCTGCGAAGTAGGAAGTTCTCTGTATATGAACATATTGGAATTGTCTGCCATGTAGCTAGCTCTCCATATATGGACATTTTGGACTCTTCTGCCATGTATCTAGCTCTCTGTATGTGGATATGTTTGACTGATTTGCCAAGTAGGTAGCTCTCTGTATATGATCATATAGGACTTGATTGTATTTAGGTAGCTCTCAATATATGGACACCTTGAACACATCTGCCACGTAACTAGAATTCTGTATATGGAAATGTTGCACTACCCTGCCATGTAGCGAGCTCTCTGTATATGGACACGTTGGACACATCTGCCATGTAGCTACTACCCTGAATAAGGACATGTTGGATTACTCTGCCAAGTAGGTAGCTCTCTGTATAAAGACAAGTTGGACTCATCTTCCTTGTAGCTAGAACTCTGTATATGGAAATGTTGCACTACCCTGTCATGTGACTAGCTCTCTGTATATGGACATTTTGGACTTGTCTGCCATGTAGCTAGCTCTCTGTACATGGATATGTTGATCTGATCTGCCAAGTAGGTAGCTCTGTATGTGAACATATTGCACTTGCCTGCCATATAGGTAACTCAATATATGGACACCTGGGACACATCTGCCACATAGCTAGAACCCTTTTTATGGAAGTGATGCACTACCCTGGCATGTAGCTAGCTCTCTGTATATTGACATTTTTGACTCGTCAGCCATGTAGCTAGCTCTCTGTACATGCATATGTTACACTGATCTGCGAAGTAGGTAGATTTCTGTATATGAACATATTGGACTTGTCTGCCAGGTAGCTAACTCTCAAGATATGGACATGTTGGACTTATATGACATGTAGCTAGTTCCCTTTATATGGCATTTTGGACTGCACTGCCATGTAGCTAGCTCTCAGTTTATGGACACGTTGGACACATCTGCCATGTACCTAGAACTCTGTATATGGGAATGTTGCACTACCATGCCAAGTAGCTATTTTGGACTCATCTACAATGTATTTAGCCCTCTGTACATGGATATGTTGAAATGATCTACCAAGTAGGTAGCTCTCTGTATATAAAAATATTGAACTTGTCTGCCATGTAGCTAGCTCTCAGTATATGAACATGTTGGACTCATCTGCAATGTAGCTTGTACTCTGTATATGGAAATGATGCACTACTCTGCAATGGAGCTTTCTCTCAGTGTATGGACACCTTGGACATATTGGCCATGTAGCTAGTATTCTCTATTTGGAAATGTTGGACTACCGTGCCATGTAGCTAGCTCTCTGTATATGGACATTTTGTACTCATCTGACATGTAGCTAGCTCTCTGTACATGGATATGTTGAACTGATATGCCAAGTAGTTAACTCTCAGTATATGAACGTATTGGACTTGTCTGCCATGTATCTAGCTCTCAGTATATGGACACGTTGGACTCATCTGTCATGTACCTAGAAGTCTGTATATGGGAATGTTGCACTACTCTATCATGTAGCTAGCTATCTGTATATAGACAAGTAGGACTCATCTGCCTTGTAGCTAGAACACTTTATATGGACATGTTGCAGTACCCTGCCATGTAGCTATCTCTCTATATGGACATTTTGGACTCTTCTGTCATGTAGCTAGCTCTCTGTACATGGATATGTTGAACTGATCTGCCAAGTAGGTAGATCTCTGTATATGAACATATTGCACTTGTTTGCTGTGTATGTAGCTCTCAATATATGGACACATCTGCCATGTAGCTAGAACTCTTTACATGTAAATGTTACACTACCCTACAATGTAGCCAACTCTCTGTATATGGCCTTTTTGGTCTCATCTACCATGTAGCTAGCTCTCTGTACATTGATATGTTACCCTGATCTGTGAAGTAGGTAGCTCTCTGTAGAGGAACATATTGGACTTGACTGCCATGTAGCTAGTTCTCAGTATATGGACATGTTGGACTCATATGCCATGTACCTAGTACCATTTATATGTTTATGTTGGACTACTCTGTCATGTAGCTAGCTCTCAGTGTATGAACATGTTGGACATATCTGTCATGTACCTAGAATTCTGTATATGTAAATGTTGCACTACTGTGCCATGTAGCTACCTCTCTATATATAGACAAGTTGGACTCATCTGCCTTGTACCTAGAACTCTGCATATGGAAAGTTTTACTACCCTGCCATGTTGCCAGCTCTCAGTATATGGACATTTTGGACTTGTCAGCCATATAGCTAGCTCTCTGTACTTGGATAAGTTGGACTGATCTGCCAAATAGGTAGCTCTCTGTATATGAACATATTGGACATGTCTGCCATTTAGCTAGCTGTCAGTATATGGACACATTGGACACATCTGCCATCTAGCTCAAACTCTGTATATGGGAATGTTGCACTACTCTGCCACGTCGTTAGCTCTCTGTATATTGACAAGTTGGACTCATCTGCCTTGTTGCTAGAACTCTGTATATGGAAATGATGAACTACCCTACCATGTAGCTAGCTCTCTGTATATGGACATTTTGGACTCCTCTTCCAAGTAGCTGGCTCTCTGTACATGGATATGTTGAATTGCTCTGCCAAGTAATTGTTGTTGTTGTTGTCATGTGCTGTGATGTCTGTTCCGACTCATAGCAGCCCTGTACAGGGTTTCCAAGGCTGTAAATCTTTACGGTAGCAGAAAGCCTCATCTTTCTCCCGTGGAGCATCTGGTAGTTTCAAACTGCTGACCTTGCGGTTCACAGCCCGATTCGTAACCACTACGCTAGTTAGCTCATTGTATATAAACATACTATACTTGTCTGCTATGTAGTTAGCTCTCAATATATGGACACCTTGGACACATCTGCCATGTAGCAAGAACTCTGTATATGGAAATGTTGCATTACCCTGCCATTGTAGCAAGCGCTCTGTATATGGACATTGTAGACTCGTATGCCATGTAGCTAGCTCTCAGTATATATACATGTTGGAGACATATTGCCTTGTAGCTAGTACCCTGTATATGGACATGTTGGATGGCTCTGCCATGTAGCTAGCTCTCATTGTATGGACACGTTGGCCATATCTGCCATGTAACTAGAATTCTGTATAGGGAAATGTTGTACTACTCTCTCATGTAGCTAGGTTTCTGTATATAGACAAGAAAGACTCATCTGTTTTGTACCTAGAACTCTAAATATTTAAATGTTTCACTACCCTGCCATGTAGCTACCTCTCTGTATATGGACATTTTAGATTCATCTGCCTTGTAGCTAGCTCTCTGTACAAGGATATGTTGAACTGATCTGCCAAGTAGGTACATCTCTGTATATAAATATATTAGACTTGTCTGCCAAGTAGTTAGCTCTCAATATATGGACATCTTGGACACATCTGCTATGTTTCTAGAACTCTTTACATGTAAATGTTACACTACCCTAAAATGTAGCTAACTCTCTGTATATGGACATTTTGTTTTCATCTGCCATGGAGCTAGCTCTCTGTACATGGATATGTTACCCTGATCTGCTAAGTAGGTAGCTCTATGTATATGAACATATTGAATTTGGCTGCCATGGAGCTAGCTCTCAGTATATGGACACGTTGGACATATCTGCCATGTACCTAGTACCCTGTATATGGTTAGGATGGACTACTCTGTCATTTAGCTAGTTTCAGAGTATGGACATTTTGGACATATCTGTCATGTACCTAGAACTCTGTATATGGAAATATTACACTACTCTGCCATCAAGCTAACTCTCTGTATATAGACAAGTTGGACTCATCTGCTTTGTACCTAGAACTCTGTATATGGAAATGTTTCACTACCCTTCCATGTAGCTAGCTCTCTGTATATGGACATTTTGGACTCATCTGCCATGTAGCTAACTTCCTGTACATGGGTATATTGGGCTGATCTACCAAGTAGGTAGCTCTCTGTATATGACCATATTGGACTTTTCTGCCATGTAGGTGGCTCTCAGTATATGGACACGTTGGACACATTTGCCATGTAGCTAGTACCCTGAGAATGGACATGTTAGAGTATACTGCCATGTAGCTAGCTTTCAGTATATAGACACGTTGGACACATCTGCCATGTAGGTAAAACTCTGTATATGGAAAAGTTGCACTTTGCCATGTACCTAGCCCTCTGTATATACACTTTTTGAACTTATCAGCCTTATAGCTAGAACACTGTATATGCAAATGTTGCACTACCCTGCCATGTAGCTAGTTCTCTGTATATAGACAAGTTGGACTCATCTGCCTTGTACCTAGAACTCTGTATATGGAAATGTTGCACTGCCCTGCCTTGTCTCTTGCTCTCTGTATATGGACATTTTGCACTCGTCTGCTATGTATATAGCTCTCTGTACATAAATATGTTGGACTGATCTGCCAAGTAGGTAGCTCTCTGTATATGAACATATTGGAATTGTCTACCATGTAGCTCGTTGTCAGTATATGGACACGTTGGACACATCTGCCTTGTAGCTAGAAGTCTGTATATTGAAGTGTTACACTAGACTGCCATGTAGCTAGCTCTCTGTATAAAGACAAGCTGGACTCATCTGTTTTGTAGCGAGAACTCTATATATGGAAATGTTGCACTACCCTGCCATGTGGCTAGCTCTCTGTATATGGACATTTTGGACTCTTCTGTCATATAGCTAGCTCTCTGTACATGGATATGTTGGACCGATCTGACATGTAGGTAGCTCTGTGTACATGAACATAATGGATTTGTCTGCCAAGTAGCTAGCTCTCAGTATATGGAAACATTAGAAACATATGCAATGTAGCTAGAATTCTGTATATGGAAATCTTGCACTACACTGCCATGTAGCTAGCTCACTTTATATAGACAAACTGGAATCATTTGCCTTGTATCTAGAACTCTATATATGGAAAAATTACACTACCCTGCCATGAAGCTAGCTCTCTGTATATGGACATTTTGGACTCGTATGCCATGTAGATAGCTCTCTGTACATGGATATGTTGGACTGATCTGCCTAGTATTTAGATCTCTGTATATGAACATATTGTACCTGTCTGCCATGTAGATAGATCTCATTATATGGACACGTTGGACACATTTGCCATGTAGCTAGAACACTATATATGGGCATGTTGGAATACTCTTCGATGTAGCTAGTTCTCTGTATATAAACAGGTTGGACTCATATGCCTTTTATTTAGAACTCTGTATATGGAAATGTTGCACTACACTGCCATGTAGCTAGCTATCTGTATATAGTCATTTTTGACTCATCTGCCATGTCCTAGCTCTCTATACATGGATATGTTGGACGGATCTACCATGTAGTTAGCTCTCTGTATATGAACATATCGGATGTGTCTTCCATGTACCTAGCTCTCAGTATATGGACATGTTGGACACATCTGACATGTAGCTAAAGTCTGTATATGGAAACGATGCACTACGATGTATGTAGCTAACTCTCTGTATATACACAAGTTGGACTCATCTGCCATGTAGCTAGAACTCTGTATATGAAATGTTGCACGACCCTGCCATGTATAAGGACATTTTGGACTCGTATGCAATGTAGCTAGCTCTCTGTAAATGGATATGGTGGACTGATCTGCCAAGTAGGTAGCTGTCTGTATATGAACATATTGGACTTGTCTTCCATGTAGTTAGCTCTCACTATACGGAATGTTGGACTTATCTGCCATGTAAATAGTACCCTGTATATTGACAAGTCGGACTGCTCTGCCGTGTAGCTAGCTCTCAGTGAATGGACACGTTGGACACATCTGCCATGTACCTAGAAATCTGAATATGGAAATGTTGCACTACTATGTCATGTAGCTAGCTCTCTGTACATAGACAATTTGGACTCATCTGCCTTATACCTATAACTCTGTAAATGGAAATCTTTCATTACCCTGCCTTGTAGCTAGCTCTCTGTATATGGACATTTTGGACTCATCTGCCATGTAGCTAGCTCTCTGTACATGGATATGTTACAATGATCTGCAAAGTAGTTAGCTCTCTGTATATGAACATGCTGGACTTGTCTACCATGTAGCTAACTCTCAGTATAATGACACGTTGGAAATATCTGCCATATAAATAGAACTCTGATTATGGACATGTTGGAGTACTCTGCCATGTAGCTAGCTCTCTGAATATAGCCAATTTGTACTCATCTGCCTTGTAGCTAAAACACTATATACGGAAATGTTGCACTATACTGCCATGTAGCAAACTCTCTGTGTATGGACATTTTGGACTCATCTGCCATGTAGCTAGCTCTCTGTACATGGATATGTTGGACAGCTCTGCCAAGTAGGTAGCTCTCTGTATATGACCAATAGGCCTTGTCTGCCCTATAGGTGGCTCTATAGGTTGAACACATCTGCCCTGTAGCTACTATTCTGAACATGGACATGTTGGACTACTCTGCCAAGTAACTAGCTCTCAGTATATGGGCACATTGGACACATCTGCCTTGTACCTAGAACTCTGTATATAGAAATGTTCCACTACTCTGCCATGTAGCTACCTCTCTGTATATAGACAAGTTGGATTCATCTGCCTGGTAGCCTGATCCCTGTATATAGAAATGTTGCAGCACCCTGCCATGTAGCTAGCTTTTTGTATATGGACATTTTGGACTTGCCTGCCATGTAGCTTGCTCTCTGTACATGAATATGTTGAACTGCTCTGCCAAATAGGTAGCTCTCTGTATATGAATATATTGGACTTTTCTGCCATGTAGGTGGTTTTCAGTATATGGACACGTAGTACACCTCTGCCATGTAGCTGCTACCCTGACTATGGACATGTTTGACTACTCTGCCATGTAGCTAGCTCTCAGTATACGGACACATTGGACACATCTGACATGTACCTTGAAATCTGTATACGGAAATGTTGCACTACTCTGACATAGAGCTAGCTCTCTGTATACAGACAAGTTGGACTCATTTACCTTGTAGCTAGAACTCTGTATATGGAAATGTTGCACTACCCTGTCATGTAGCTAGTTCTCTGTATACGGACATTTTGGACTTGTCTGTCATGTAGCTAGCTCTCTATTCATAGATATATTGGACTGATCTGCCAAGTAGATAGATATCTTTATATGAACATATTGGATTTGAATGCCATGTAGGTGGCTTCCAGTATATGAAAACCTTTGACACATCTGCCATGTAGCTAAAACTCAGTATATGCAAATGTTGCACTATATTGCCATGTAGCTAGCTCTCTGTATATGGACATTTCGGACTCAGCTGCCAATTAGATAGCTATCTGTACATGGACACTTTGCACACATTTGCCATGTAGATAGAACTCTGTATATGGAAGGGTTGCACTACTCTGCCATATAGCTAGCTCTCTGTATATAGACAATTTGGACTCTTCTGACTTGTTTCTAGAATTCTGTATATGGAAATTCTGCACTGCCCTGTAATGTAGGTAGCTCTCTGGATATGGACATTTTTGACTTGTCTACCATATAGCTAGCTCTCTGTATATATACAAAATGGACTCATCAGCATTGTAGCTAGAACTCTGTATACGGAAATGATGCACTACCCTTCCATGTAGCTAGCTCTCATTATATGGAGATTTTGGACTTGTCTGACATGTAGCTAGCTCTCTGTACATGAATATGTTGGACTGATCTGCCAGGTAGGAAGCTATCTGTTTATGGACATAATGGACTTTTCTGCCTTTTAGTTAGCTCTCTGTATATAGATATGTTGGACTCATCTGCCATGTAACTATTTCCATGTATATGGACATGTTGGACTACTCTGCCATGTAGTTATTTCTCAGCATATGGACACATTGGACACATCTGCCATGTACTTAGAACTCTGTCTATCAAAAGTTGCACTACTCTGGCATGTGGCTAGCTCTCTATATATAGACAAGTTGGAATCATCTGCCTTGTAGCTAGAACTCTATGTATGGAAATGTTGCACTACACTTGCATGTAGCTAACTCTCTGTATAGGGACATTTTGGACTCGTCTGCCATGTAGCTAGCTTTCTGTACATGGATATGTTTGACTGATCTACCTAGTAGGTAACCCTCTGTATATGAAAATATTGGACTTGTATGCCATTGAGCTAGCTCTCTGTATATGGAAACGTTAGACACATCTGCCATGTAGATAGAACTCTGTATATGGAAGTGTTGCACTACTCTGTCATGTAGAGCTCTCAGTATATGGACATGTTGAACTAATCAGCCATATAGCTATTACCATGTATATGGACATGTCGGACTGCTCTGCCATGTAGTGAGTGCTCAGTGTATGGATATGTTGGACACATCTGCCTTGTACCTAGAACTCTGTATCTATATATGAGAGACTTCACTGTCATGTTTCTAGATCTTTGTATATAGACAATTTGGACTAATCTGCCTTGTAGCTAGTACTCTGTATATGGAAATGTTGCACTACTCTGCCATATAGCTGGCTCTCTGTATATGGACATTTTGGACTCATCTGCCATGTAGCTAGCTCTCTGTTCATGGATATGTTGGACTGAACTGCCAAGAAGGTATCTCTCTGTATATGAACATATTGGAATTGTCTACCATGTTGGTAACTCTCAATATATGGACACCTTGGACACATCTGCCACGTAGCTAGAACTCTGTATATGGAAATGTTGCACTACCCTGCTATGTAGCTTGCTCTCTGTATATGGACATTTTGGACTCGTCTGCAATTTAGCTAACTCTCTGTACATGGAAATGTTACACTGATCTGCAAAGTAGGTAGCTCTATGTACATGAACATATTGGACTTGTCTGCCAGGTAGCTAACTCTCAATATATGGACATGTTGGACTCATCTCCCATGTAGCTAATACCCTGTATATGGACTTGTTGGACTGCTCTGCCATGTAGCTAGCTTTCAGTGTATGGAAACGTTGGATACATTTGCCATATACCTAGAACACTGTATTTGGAAATGTTGCACTACTCTGCCATGTAGCTAGCTCTCAGTATATGGAAACGTTGAACACATATGCCTTGTACCTAGAATTCTGTATATGGAAATGTTGCACTATGATGCCATGTAGATAGCACTCTGGACAAGGATATTTTACACTCGTCTGCCTTGTAGCCAGCTCTCTGTACATGGATATGTTGGACTGGTCTGCCAAGTAGATAGCTCTCTGTATATGAACACATTGGACTTGTCTGCCATGTAGGTTGTTTTCAGTATATGAACACCTTTGACACATCTGCCATGTAGCTAGAACTCAGTAAATGGAAATGTTGCACTACCCTGCTATGTGGCTACCTCTCTGTATATGGACATTTTTGGACTCGTCTGTCATGTAGCAAGCTTTCTGTACATGGACACGTTGGACACATCTGACATGTAGATAGAACTCTGTAAATGGAAGTGTTGCACTACTCTGCCATGTAGCTAGCTCGCTGTATATAGACAATTTGGACTCTTCTGCCTTGTAGCTAGAACTCTGTATTCGGAAATGTTGCACTACCCTGCCATGTAGCTAGCTCTCTTTATATAGAGATTTTGCACTCGTCTGACATTTAGCTAGCACTCTGAACATGGGTATATTGGACTTATCTGCCAAGTATGTAGCTATCTAATTATGAACACACTGGACTTTTCTGTCTTGTAGCTACCTTTCTGTAAAGGGATATGTTGGACTCATCTTCTATGTAGCCATTTCCATGGATATGGACATGTTGGACTACTCTGCCATGTAGTTAGCTCTCAGTATATGGACACGTTGGACTACTCTGCCATGTAGCTAGCACTCATCTGCCCTGTAGCTAGAATTCTGTGTATGTAAATGTTGCACTACTCTGCCATCTAGAGAGCTCTCTGTATAGGGACATTTTGGACTCGTCTGCCATGTCCTAGGACTCTGTACATGGATATGTTGATCTGCCAAGTATGTAGCTCTCTGTATATGAACATATTGAACTTGTCTGCCGCTTGGGTGGCTCTCATTATATGGACAAGTTGGACATATCTGCCATAGAGCTAATAACCTGAATATGGATATGTTGGACTACTCTGCCATGTAGCTAGAACTCTATATATGGATATGTTGCACTACCCTGCCATGAATTTAGAGCTCTATATATAGATAAGTTGGACTGATCTGCCTTGCAGATAGAAATCTGTATATGGAAATGTTACAATACACTGTCATGTAGCTAGCTCTCTGTACATAGATATGTTGAACTGATCTGCCAAGTAGGTAGCTCTCTGTATATGAACATATAGGACTTGTCTGCCCTGTAGCTAGCTCTCAATATATTGACATGTTGGAATCATCTGATATGAAGGTAGAACACTCTATATGGACATGTTGGATTGCTCTGCCATGTAGCTAAGTCTCAGTGTATGGACACATTGGACACATCTGACATTTACCTAGAACTTTGTATATGGAAATGTACTACTCTGCCATCTAGCTAGCTCTGTATATATAGACCAGTTGGTCTCATCTGCCATGTACCTAGTAATATGTATATGGAAATGTAGCAGTACACGGCCATGTAGCTAGCTCTCTGTATATGGACATTTTGGACTCATCTGCCACGTAGCTAGCTCGGTGTACATGTATATGTTGGACTTATCAGCCAAGTAGTTAGCTCTCTGTATATGAACATATTGGACTTGTCTGCCATGTAGGTGGCTCTTAGTATATGAACACGTTGGACACATCTGCCGTGTAGCTAGTATCCTGAATATGGACATGTTGGTATACTCTGCCAATTAGCTAACCCTCAGCATATTGACAAGTTGGACACATCTGCCAAGTTGCTAGAACTCTGTATATGAAAATGTTGCACTACCCTGTAATGTAGCTAGCTCTCTGAATATAGACTAGTTAGACTCTTTTACCTTGTAGCTAGAACTCTGTATATGGAAACGTTGCACTACCATGCCATGTAGCTAGCGCTCTGTTTATGGACATTTTGGACTTGTCTGCCATGTAGTTAGCTCTCTGCACATGGATAAGTTGGACTGATCTTCCAAGTAGGTAGCCCTCTGTATATGAAAATATTGTATTTGTCTGCCATGTAGGTAGCTCTCAGTATATGGACACGATGGACCTATCTGCCATGTAGTTAGAACACTATACATGAAAATGTTGCACTACCCTGCCATGTAGCTAGCTCTCTGTATATGGACACTTTGGACTTGTCTGCCGTATAGATAGCTCTCTGTACATGGACATATTGGACTGGTTTGCCAAGTTGGTAGCTCACTGTATATGAACATATTGGACTTGTCTGCCATGTAGCTAGCTCTCAGTATATGCACATGTTGGACTAATCTGCCTTGTAGCTAGTACCCTGTGTATGGACATATCGGTCTGCTATGCCATGTAGCTAGTTCTCAGTTTATGGACATGTTGGACACATGTGCCATGTACCTAGAACTCTGTATAGGGAAATTTTGCACTACTCCGTTATGTAGGTAGCTCTCTGTATATAGAAAATTTGGACTCATCTGCCTTTTACCTGGAACTCTGTATATGGAAATGTTTCACTACCCTGCCGTGTAGCTCGCTGTCTGTATATGGGCATTTTGAAAACGTCTGCCGTGTACCTAGCTCTCTGTACATGGATATGTTGGACTGATCTGCCCAGTAGGTAGCTCTCTGTATATGAACATATTGAACTTATCTGCCATGTAGGTAGCTCTCAGTATATAGACAAGTTGGACATATCTGCCATATGGACATTTTGGACTTGTCTTCTATGTAGTTGGCTCTCTACACGTGGATATGTTGGACTGACCTGCCAAGTAGGTAGCCCTCTGTATATGATCATATTGAGGTTGTTTGCCATGTAGCTAGCTGTAAGTGTATGCATACGTTGGACGCATCTACCAAGTAGATAGAACTCTTTATATGGAAATGTTGCACTACTCTGCCATGTAGCTAGCTCTCTGTATATAGACAAGTTGGACTCATCTGCCTTGTAGCTAGACCTGTATATGGAAATGATGCACTACCCTTCCATGTAGCTAGCTCTCTGTATATGGACATTTTGAACTCGTATGCCATGTAGCTAACTCTCTGTTCATGGATATGTTGGACTGATCTACCAAATAGGTAATTCTCACTATATGAACATATTGGAATTGTCTGCCATGTAGGTAACTCTCAATATACTGACACTTTGGTCACATCTGCCACGTAGCTCTAATTCTGTATATGGAAATGTTGCACTACCCTGCGATGTAGCTAGCACTCTGTATATGGACATTTTGGACTAATCTGCCATTTAGCTAACTCTCTGTACATGGAAATGTTACACTGATCTGTGAAATAGGTAGCTCGCCATATATGAACATATTGGACTTGTCTGCCAGGTAGCTATCTCTCAATATATGGACATGTTGGACTCATCTGCCATGTAGCTATTACCTTGTATATGGATATATTGGAATGTTCTGCAGGTATAGCTAGCTCTCAGTGTATGGAAACGTTGGACACATCTGCCATCTACCTAGAACTCTATATATATGGAAATGATGCAGTACTCTGCCATGTAGCTAGCTCTCTGTATAGGGACACGTTGTACACATATGCCTTATACCTAGAACTCTGTACATGCAAATGTTGCACTATGGTGCTATGTAGCTAGTTCACTGGACAGGGACATTTTACTCTCGCCTGCCTTGTAACTAGGTCTCTGTACATGGATATGTGGGACTGGTCTGCCAAGTAGGTAGCTCTCTGTATAGGTATATATTGGACTTGTCTGCCCTGTTGATAGCTCTCAGTATATGGACACGTTGGGCATATTTGCCATGTAGCTAGTACTCTGTATATGTAAATGTTGCAATACTATTCCATGCAGCTAGCTCTCTGTATATAGACAAGTTGGACTCATCTGCCTTGTACCTAGAACTCTGTATAGGGAAATGTTGCACTACCCTGCCATGTGGCTAACTCTCTGTATATGGACATTTTTTACTCATCTGTCATGTAGCTAGCTCTCTGTACATGGATATGTTGGACTAATCTGCCAAGTAGTTAGCTCTCTGTATATGAACATATTGGACTTTTCTGCCCTGTAGTAGGCTCTCAGTATATGGACACATTGTACTCATCTGCCATGTAGCAACTAAACTGATTATGGACATGTTGGACTACTCTGCCATGTAGCTATCTCTCAGTATTCTGACACGTTGGACTCATCTGCCATGTACCTCGAACTCTGTATATGGAAATGTTGCACTACTCTGCCATGTATCTGGCTCTCTGTATATAGACAAGTTGGACTCATCTGCCTTATAGCTAGAACTCTGTATATGGAAATGTTGCACTACAATGTCATGTAGCTTGATCTCTGTATATGGACATTTTTGACTCGTTTGCCGTGTAGCTAGCTGTCTGTACATGGATATGTTGGACTGGTCTGCCAAGTTGGTAGCTCACTGTATATGAACATATTCGATGTGTGTGCCATGTAACTAGCTCTCAGTATATGGACATGTTGGACTAATCTGCCATATAGCTAGCTCTCTGTATATAGACAAATTGGACTCACCTGCCTTGTAGCTAGAACACTGTATATGGAAATGTTGCACTACCCTGCCATGTAGATAGCTCTTTTTATATGGAGATTTTGGACTTATCTGATATATAGCTAGCTCTCTGTACATGGATATATTAGACTGATCTGCCAGGTAGGTAGCTATCTGTTTATGAACATACTGGACATTTCTGCCTTGTAGCTAACTTTCTGTATATGTATATGTCGGATTCATCTGCCATGTCGCTATTTCCATGTATATGGACATGTTGGACTATTCTGCCATGTAGTAAACTCTCAGTATATGAACACGTTGGACACATCTGCCATGTACCTAGAACTCTGTCTATCAAATGTTTCATTACTCTGCCATGTAGAAACTCAATGTATATATACAAGTTGGAATCATCTGCCTTGTAGCTAGAACTCTTTGTATGGAAATGTTGCACTACCCTGCCATGTAGCTAGATCTCTGTATAGGGACATTTTGGACTCGTCTGCATTGTAACTTCCTCTCTGTATATGGATATGTTGGACTGATCTGCCAAGTAGTTAGCTCTCTGTGTATGAAAATATTGGACTTGTCAGCCATGTAGGTAGCTTTCAGTATATAGATACGTTGGACACATCTGCCATGTAGATAGAACACTTTATTTGGAAATGTTGCACTATGCTGCCATGTAGCTAGCTCACTGTATATGGACATTTTGGACTCGTCTGCCATGTAGCTATCTCCCTGTACATGGATATGTTGGACTGATCAGTCAAGTAGGTAGCCCTCTGTATATGAACATATTGGACTTGTCTGCCATGTAGCTAGCTCTCAGTATATGGACACGTTGGACACATTTGCCATGTAGATAGAACTCTGTATTTGGAAATGTTGCACTACACTGCCATGTAGCTAGCTCTCTGTATATGGACATTTTGGACTCGTCTGCCTTGTAGCTAGCTTTCTGTACATGGATATGTTGGACTGATCAGCCAAGTAGAAAGCTCTCTGTATATGAACATATTGGACTTCTCTGCCCTGTAGGTGGCTCTCAGTATACGGACACGTTGGATTCCTCTGTTATGTAGATAGTACCCTATATATGGATATGTTGTACTAAACTGCTATGTAGCTAGCTCTCTGTATATGGACATTTTGGATTCGTCTGCTATGTAGCTAGCTCTCTGAACATGGATATTTTGGACTGATCTGACAAATAGGTAGCTGTCTGTATACAAACATATCTGACTTGTCTGCCATGTAGCTAGCTCTCAGTATATGGACACGTTGCACTCATCTGTCATGTAACTAGTACCCTGTATATGGACATGTAGGACTACTCTGACATGTAGCTAGATCTCATTATATCGATACGTTGGACTCATTTGCCATGCAGCAGGAACTCTGTATATGGAAATGTTACACTACTCTGCCATGTAGATAGTTCTATGTACATGGACATTTTGGACTCGTCTGCCATGTAGTTAGCTCTGTTTGCATGAATATGTTGGACTGATCTGACATATAGGTACCTCTGTCTATATGAACATATTTGACTTGTCTGTCGTATAGCTACCTCTCTGTATATGGACATGTTGGACTTATCAGCCATATAGCCAGCTCTCTCTGTATGAACATGTTGGACTCATCTGGCTTGTAGCTATTCCTCTATATATACACATGTTGGACTAGTCTGCCATGTAGCTAACTTTCAGTATGTGGACATGTTGGAGTCATATGCCATGTAGTGAGTTCTCTGTATATGGACATGTTGGACTCATCTGCCTAGTAGATAACTCTCAGAATATTGACACGTTGCACTCATCTGCCATGTACATAGTACTGTGTGTATGGAAATGTTTCACTTCTCTGCCATGTAGCTAGCTCTGTGTCTAGGGACATTTTGGACTTTTCTGCCATGTAGGAAGCTCTCTGTATATGGACATTTTGGACTTGTCTGCCAAGTAGCTAGCTCTCTGTGCATGGATATATTGGAATGATCTTCCAAGTAGGTATTTCTCTATATAGGCACATATTAGACTTGTCTAACATTTAGCTAGCTCTATGTATATGGACATGTTGAACTCGTCTGCCATGAAGCCAGCTCTCTCTGTATGAATAGGATGGACTCATCTGCCTTGAGCTTGTCCTATATATATATACACATGTTGGACTCATCTGCCATGTATCTAACACTCAGTATATGCACATGTTGGACTCACCTGCCATGTAGCTAGTACTCTGTATATGGACAGGTTGGACTACTCTACATGTAGCTAGCTATCAGTTTATGGACATTTTGGACTCATCTGCCATGTAGCTACTACTCTGAATATGGAAATTTTGGACTGCTCTGCCATGTAGCTAGCTCTCAATATATGGACACGTTGGACTCATCTGCCATGTAGCTAGAACTCTGTATATGGAAAAGTTGCACTACTCTGACATGTGGCTAGCTCTCTGGATATGGACATCTTGAATCTGTCTACAATGTAGATAGCTCTCTGTGCATGGATATGTTGGACTGATCTCCCATGTATGTTGTTATCTCTATATGGACATGTTGGACCCACCACTCGTGTAGCCAGCTCTCTCTGTAATAATATGTTGGGCTCATCTGCCTTGAAGCTATAAATCTGGATAAGGAAATGTTGAAGTACTGTGCTATGTAGTTAGATCTCTGTATGTGGACATTTTATCCTTTTCTGCCATGTAGCTAGCTTTCTGTGTATGGACATGTTGGACTGATCCGCCATGTAGGTAGCTCTCTGTATATGAACATATCGGACATGTTTCCCATGTAGTTAGAGCTCTTTATATGGACATGTTAGAATCATCAGCCATGCAGCCAGTTCTCTCTGTATGAACATTTGGATTCATCTGCATTGTAGCTAGTCCACTATATATACACATGTTGGAATCATCTAACATGTAGTTACCTCTCAGTATATGGCCATGTTGGACTCATCTGCCATGAAGCTAGTACTCTGTATATGGAACTGTTGGATGGCTCTGCCATGTAGCTAGCTGTCATTATATGGACATGTTGGAATTATATTCCATGTAGCTTGTTCTCTGTATATGGAGATTGTGGACTAGTCTTCCATGTAGCTAGCGCTCTGTATATGGACATGTTGGACTCATCAGCCATGTAGCCATCTCTCTGTGTATGAACCTGTTGGACTCATCTGACTTGTAGCTAGCCCTCTAAATATGACATGTTGGACTCATCTGCCATGTAGCTATCTCTCAGTATATGGAAGAGTTGGACTCATCTGCCATGTATCTAGTACTCTGTATATGGAAATGTTTCATTACTCTTCCATGTAGCTCGTTCTCTGTATATGGACATTTTGGATTCGTCTCCCATATAGCTATCTCTCTGTGCATGGCTATGTTGGGCTCATCTGCCACATAGGTAGCTCTCTGCATATGAACATATTGAACTTGTCTGCCATGTAGCTAACTCTCAGTATATGGACATGTTGGACTCATCACCCATGCAGCCAGCTCTCTTTGTATGAAAAGGTTGAACTCACCTTCTTTGTAGCTAGTCCTCTATACATACACTTATTGGACTCATCTGCCTTGTAGCTATCTCTCAGTATATGGACATGTTGTACTCATCTGCCATGTAGCTAGCTCTCAGTATATGGACACGTTGGATTCATCTGCCAAGTAACTTGAATTCTGTATATGGAACTGTTTCACTACTCTGCCATGCAGCTATCTCTCTGTATGTGGACATTTTGTGCTCGTCTGCCATGTAGCTAGCTCACTGTGTATGGATATGTTGAACTGATCTGCCATGTAGGTAGCTCTGTATGTCAACATATTTGACTTGTCTACCATGTATCTAGCTCTCTGTATATGGGCATGTTGGACTCATCAGCCATGTAGCCAGGTCTCTCTGTATAAACATGATGGACTCAGATGCCTTGTAGCTAGTCCTCTCTCTATATATTTATATACCTGTTGGACTCATCTTCCATGTATCTAACTCAAAGTATATGGACATGTAGGTCTCATCAGCCATGTAGCTAGTACACTGTGTATGGACATATTGGACACGTCTGCCATGTAGCTAGATCTCAGTATATAGACATGTTGGTCTCATCTGCCATGTAGCTAGTATTCTGAATACGGAAATGTTGCTCAACTCTGCAATACAGCTAACTCTTTGTATATGGACATGTTGAAATTGTCTGTATTGCAGCCAGCTCTCTCTGTATGAATATGATGAACTCATCTGCCTTGAGCTTGTCCTCTATATATACACATTTTGGACTCATCTGCCATGTAGCTGAAACTCAGTATATGGACATGTTGGATTCATCTGCCATATAGTTAGTACTCTGTATATGGACATGTTGGACTACTCTGCATGTAGCTAGCTATCAGTTTATGGACACTTTGGACTCACCTGCCATGTAGCTACTACTCTGTATATGGAAATGTTTGACTACTCTGCCATATAGCTAGCTCTCAGTGTATGGACATGTTGGACTCATCAGCTATGTAGCCATCTTTCTGTGTATGAATCTGTTGGACTCATTTGCCTTGTAGCTAGCCCTCTAAAAAATGACATGTTGTACTCATCTACCATGTAGCTAACTCTCAGTACATGGAAAAGTTGGACTCATCTGCCATGTATCTAATACTCTTTATATGGAAATGTTTCATTACTCTTCCATGTAGCTAGTTCTCTGTATGTTGACATTTTGGATTCGTCTCCCATATGGTTATCTCTCTGTGCATGGCTATGTTGGACTCATCTGCAACATAGGTAGCTCTCTGCATATGAACATATTGCACTTGTCTGCCAAGTAGCTAACTCTCAGTATATGGACATGTTGAACTCATCAGACATGTAACCAGCTCTCTGTATGAAAATGTTGGACTCACCTTCCTTGTAGCTAGTTCTCTATATATACATATATTGGACTCATCTGCCTTGTAGCTATCTGTCAGTATATGGACATGTTGGACTCATCTGCCATGTAGCTAGTACTCTGTATATGAACATGTTGGACTACTCTGTCATGTAGCTAGCTCTCAGTATATGGACAAGTTGGATTCATCTGCCATGTAGCTAGGACTCTATATATAGAATTGTTGCACTACTCTGCCATGTAGCTAGCTCTCTCTTTGTGGACATTTTGCGCTCATTTGCCATGTAGCTAGCTCAGTGTGCATGGATATGTTGAACTGATCAGCCATGTAGGTAGCTCTCTGTATGTCAACATATTGGACTTGTCTACCTTGTGTCTAACTCTCTGTATATGGACATGTTGGACCCATCAGCCATGTAGCCATCTCTCTTTGTATAAACATGATGGATTCATATGCCTTGTAGGTAGTCCTTTATATATACACGTGTTGGACTCATCCTCAATGTATGTAACTCACAGTATATGGACATGTAGGTCTCATCAGCCATGTCGCTAGTACACTGTGTATGGACATATTGGACACGTCTGCCATGTAGATAGATCTCAGTATATGGACACGTAGGACTCATCTGCCATGTAGCTAATATTCTGTATGCAGAAACGTTGCACAGCTCAGCAATATAGCTAACTCTCAGTATGTGGACATGTTGAACTCATCTGCCATGCAGCCAGCTCTCTCTGAATGAATATGATGGACTCATCTGCCTTAAGTTTGTACTGTATATATACACATGTTGGACTCATCTGCCATGTCGCTAGTACTCTGTATATGGAAAGGTTGGACTATTCTGCCATGTAGCTAGCTCTCTGTATATGGACATGTTGGACTCATCAGCCATGTAGCCAGCTCTCTCTGTATAAACATGATGGACTCATCTGCCTTGAAGCTAGTCCTCTATATATACACATATTGGACTCATCCTCCATGTATCTAACTCTCAGTATATGGACATGTAGGTCTCATCAGCCATGTAGCTACTACACTGTATATGGACATATTGGACTACTTTGCCATGTAGCTAGATCTCAGTATATGGACACGTTGGACTCATCTGCCATGTAACTAGTATTTTGTATACGGAAATGTTGCACAACTCTGCAATCTAGCTAACTCTGTATTTGGACATTTTGGACTTGTCTGCCATGTAGCTAGCTCTCTGTGCATGCATATGTTGGACTAATCTGTCATATAGGTAGCTCTCGGTATATGAACATTTTGGACTTGTCTGCCTTGTAGGTAGATCTCTATACATGGACATGTTGGACTCATCAGCCATGTAGCTAGTACTCTGTATATGGAAATGTTGGATGATTCTACCATGTAGCTAGCTGTCAGTATATGGACAC
>NW_006409186.1:54248-61452 GCF_000296735.1 Chrysochloris asiatica | reverse complement strand
ATGTACTTAACTCTCAGTAAATGGACATGTTAGCCTCATCTGGAATGTAGCTAGTACTCTGTATTTGGACATGTTGGACTACTCTGCCATTTAGCTAGCTCTCAAAATATTGACACATTGGACTCATCTGCCATGTACCTAGCACCCTGTATATTGGACTACTCTGCCATGTAGCTACCTCTCTGCATATGGACATTTTGAACTCGTATTCCATGTAGATAGCTCTCTGTGCATGGATATGTTGTACAGATCTGCCATGTAGGTAGCTTCCCTTATATGAACATATTGGCTTTTTGTGCCATGTAGCAAGCTCTCTGCTTATGGACATATTGGGCTCTTCAGCCATGTAGCATTTCCTCATTCTATGAACATGTTGGACTCATCTGCCTTACTGCTAGTCGTCTATATATACACATGTTGTACTCATCTGCCATGTAGTTAACTGTCAGTATATGGACAAGTTGGACCCATCTGCCATGTAGCTAGTACTCTGTATTTGGACATGTTGGATTCCTCTGCCATGTAGCTGGCTCTATGTATAGGAACACGTTGGACTCATCTGCCATTTTGTGAGAACTCTGTATATGGAAATGTTGCACTACTCTACCATGGAGTAAGCTCTCTGTGTATGGACATTTTGCACCCTCTGCCATCTTGGTAGCTCTTTGTATTTAAACATATTGGACTTGTCTGCCATGTAGCTAACTCTCAGTTTATGTACATGTTGCACTCATCTGCCATGTAGGTAACTCTCAGTAAATGGACATGTTGAACTCATCAGCCATGTAGCCAGTTGTCTCTGTATGAGCATGTTGGACTCATCTGCTTGTAGCGAATCCTCTACATATATACACATGATGGGATCATCTGCTATGTAGATAACTCTCAGTGTATACCTTCATATACAGAGAGACACCTACATGGCAGATCAGCCCAACATATCCATGCACAGAGAGCTAGCTACGTGGCTGACGATTCCAAAATGTCCATATACAGAGAGCTAGCTACATGGCAGAACAGTGCAACATTTCCATATACAGAGTTCTAGGTACATGGCAGAAGAATCCCATGTGTCCATGTACAGAGAGCTAACTACATGGCAGAGTAGTCCAACCTGTCCATATACAGAGTACTAGCTACATGGCAGATGAGTCCAACATATGTATATAGAGAAGAATAGCTACAAGACAGATGAGTCCAACATTTTGATACAGAGAGTGCTGCCTACAAATCTGATGAGTCCAACATGTCCATATACAGAGAAGTATCTACAAGCAGACAAGTCCAATACGTTCATATACAGAGAGCTACCTCCATGACAGATCAGTCCAACATATCCATGAACAGAGAGATAGCTACATGACAGACGAGTCCAAAATGTCCATATATAGAGAGCAATCTACATGTAAGAGCAGTGCAACATTTCCATATACAGTTCTTACTACATGGCCGATGTTTCCAACATGTCCGTATACTGAGTCTTAGCTACATGCCAGATCAGTTCTACATATGTACGTTTAGAGGGTTAGCTACAACGCAGATGAGTCCAACATGTTCATACACAGAGAGCTGGCTACATGGCAGATGAGTCCAACATGTCCATACATTTAGAGTTAGCTACGTGACAGATGAGTCCAATATATGTATATTTATAGGATTAGCTACATGGAAGACAAGTCCAATATCTTCATATTCAGAGAGCTACCTACATGGCAGATCAGTCCAACATATCCATGCACAGAGAGCTAGCTACTTGTCTGGCGATTCCACAATGAACATATAGTGAGAGCTAGTTACATGGCAGAGCAGGGCAACATTTCCATATACAGAGTTCCAGCTACATGACAGATGAGTCCAATAAGTCCTTGAACAGGGAGCTAGCTACATGGCAGAGTAGTGCAACATTTCTATATACAGAGTTGTAGCTACATGGCATATGAGTCCAATGTGTCCATATATGGAGAACTAGCTACATGGCAGCATTGTCCAACATGTTCATATAAGGAGTTCTAGTTACATGGCTGATGAGTCCAAGATGTCCATATACGTGGCAGACAAGTCCAATATTTTCATATACAGAGAGCAACCTACATGTCAGATCAGTCCAACATATCCATGTCCAGAGAGCTAGCTACATGGTAGACGAGTCAAAATGTCCATGCACAGAGAGATAGCTACATGGCAGAGTAGTACAACATTTCCATATACAGAGCTTTAGCTCCATGGCAAATGAATACAATGTGTCCATATATAGAGAGCTAGCTCCATGGTAGAGTAGTACAACATGACCATATACAGAGTAATAGATACATGGCAGAGTAGTGCATCATTTCCATAAACAGAGTTCTAGCTACATGGAAGATGAGTCCAATGTGCCCATATACTGAGAGCTAGCTACATGACAGAGTACTCCAATATGTCCATATACAGAGTACTAGCTACATATCAGATGATTCCAACTTGTCCATATGCTGAGTATTATATACATGGAAGAAGATTCCAACATATTTATATTTAGAGGGCTAGCTACAAGGCAGATGAGTACAACATGTTCATAAACAGACAGCTGGCTCCATGGCTGATGAGTCTACCATGTCCCTATACTGAGAGCTAGCTACATGGCAGAGAAGTACAATGTGTTCATATACCGACAGCTACCTACATGTCAGATCACTCCATCATTTCCATGTACAGAGAGCTACCTACATGGCAGACTAGCCCAAAGTGTCATAAATAGAGAGCTAGCTACGTGGCATAGTAGTGCAACATTTCCATATACAGAGTTCTAGCTACATGGCAGATGAGTCCAACATGTCCATATAGACAGAGGTAGGTTCATGGCATAGTAGAGCAACATTTCCATATACAGAGTTCTAGGTACATGGCTGATGAATACAACATGTCCATATACTGAGAGCTAGCTACATAGCAGAGTAGTACAACATGTCCATATACAGAGTACTAGCTACAAGTCTAATGAGTTCAACTTGTCCATATAATGAGAGCTAGCTACATGGCAGACAATTCCAATATGTTCATATTCAGAGAGCTACCTACAATGCAAATCAGTGCAACATGTCCAAGTACTCAGAGCTAGCTACTTGGCATACGACTCCAAAATGTCCAAAAACAAAGAGCTAGCTACATGGCAGAGTATTGCAAAATTTCCATATGCAGAGTTGTAGGTACATGGCAGATGAATACAACGTATCCATATACTAAGAAGTAGCTACATAGCAGAGTAGTCCAACATTTCAATATAGAGTGTTCTAGCTACATGGTAGATGAGACCAACATGTTCATACACAGAGTGCTGGCTACATGGCAGATGAGACCAACATGTTCATATAATGTGAGCTAGTTACATGGGCAGATCAATCCAACATATCCATGTTGAGAGCTAGCTACATGGCAGACAAGTATAAAACGTCCATATACAGAGAGATAGCTTCTTGGCAGAGGAGTGCAATATTTGCATAAACAGAGTTCTAGCTATATGGTTACTTGTCTATATACTGAGAGCTAGCAACATGGCAGAGTAGTCCAACAAGTCCATATAAAGAGTACTAGCTACATGGCAGATTAGTCCAACATGTGTATATATATAGGAGTAGCTACAAGGCAGCTGAGTCCAACATTCGCATACACAGAGCACAGGCTCCATGGCTGATGAGTCCAACAAGTCCATATTATGTGAGCTTGCTACATGACAGACAAGTCCAATATGTTCATATACAGAGAGCTACCTACATGGTATATCAGTCCAACATATCCATGCACAGAGAGCTAGCTCCATGGCTTATGATTCTAAGATGTCCATATACAGACAGCTAGCTACATGTCAGAACAGTGCAACATTTCCATATACAGAGTTCTAGATACATGGCATATGAGTCCAACGTGTCCATATACTGTGAGCTGCCTACATGTCAGAGTAGTCCAACATGTCCATATACAGAGTTCTAGCTACATGGGTGATGAGTCCAACATGTCATTGTACTAAGAGATAGCTACATGCCAGATCAGTCCTACATATGTGTAAATAGATGGCTAGCTACAAGACAGATGAGTACAACATGTTCATACACAGAGAGCTGGCTACATGGCAGACCAGTCCATAGTGTCCTTATATAGAGAGCTAGCTACATGGAAGAATAGTGCAATATTTCCATATACAGAGTTCAAGCTACATGGCAGATGAGTCCAACGTGTCCATATATACATAGTTAGCTTCATGGCAGAGTAGAGCAACATTTCCATATACAGAGTTCTATCTACATGGCAGATGAATACAACATGTCCATATACTGAGAGATAGCTACATAACATAGTAGTCCAACATGTCCATATACAGAGTACTAGCTACAAGGCTAATGAGTCCAACTTGTCCATATAATGAGAGCTAGCTAAATGGCAGAGAAGTCCAATATGTTCGTATACAGAGAGCTAACCATATGTCAGATCATTGCAACATGTCTATGTATAGAGAGGTAGCTACGTGGCAGACGAGTCCAAAATGCCCATAAACATAGAGATAGCTACATGGCAGGGTAGTGCAACATTTCCATATACAGAGTTATAGCTACATGGCAGATGAATCCTACATGTGTATATTTAGAGGGCTAACTACAAGACAGATGAGTCCATCATGTTCATACATAGACAGCTGGCTACATGACAGATGAGTCTAACATGTCCATATACCAAGAGCAAGCTACATGGCAGGGTAGTGCAACATTTCCAAATACAGAGTTATAGTTACATGGCAGATGAATCCTACATGTGTATATTTAGAGGGCTAAGTACAAGACAGATGAGTCCAACATGTTCATACATAGACAGCTGTCTACATGACAGATGAGTCCAACATGTCCATATACCGAGAGCTAGCTACATGGCAGAATATTCCCACATGTACATATTCAGAGTACTAGCTACATGGTAGATGAATCCAACATGTCCATATACTGAGAGCTAGCTACAAGGCAGATGAGTCCAACATGTTCATACACAGAGATTTGGCTACATGGCTGAGGAGTCCAACATGTTCATGTACTGAGAGCTAGCTATATGGCAGAAAAGTCCAATATCTTCACATACAGAGAGCTACCTAAATGGCATATCATTCCTACATATCCATGTACAAAGTGCTAACTACATGGCAGATGAGTAAAAAATGTTCATATACAGAGAGCTAGTTACATGTCAGAATAGTGCAACATTTGCATATACAAAGTTCTAGCAACTTGGCAGATGAGTCCAACATGTCCATTACAGAGAGCTAGCTACATGGCAGAGTAGTGCACCATTTCCATATACATAGTTCTAGGTACATGGCAGATGAATACAACGTGTCCATATATTAAGAGGTAGCTTCATGGCAGAGTTGTCCAACATGTCCATATACAGAAACTAGCTGCATGGCAGATGAGTCCAACATGTGCATATACTGAGAGCTAACTAGATTCCCGATGAATCCAACATGTGCATATTTAGAGGGATAGTTAAAAGACAGATGAGTCAAATATGTTCATACACAGAGAGCTGGGTATATGGCTGATGAGTCCAACATATTCTTATATAGAGAGCTATCTATGTGGCAGACAAATCCAATATCTTCATATACAAAGAGATTCTTGGCAGATCTGTCCAACATATCCACGTACAGAGACCTAGCTACATGGCAGATAAGTCCAAAATGTCCACATGCAGAGAGCAACCTTACATGGCAGACACGTGCAACATTTCCATATACAGAGTTCTAAATACATGCCAGATGATTCCAACAAGTCCATATACTGAGAGCTAGCTACATGCCAGATGAGTCCAACATGTCCATATACAGAGTACTAGCTACATGGCAGATGAGTCAAACATGTCCTTATACTGAGAATTAGATAAATGGCAAATGAGTCCAAGATGTGTATATTTAGAGGGATAGCTACAAGGCAGATAAGTCCAACATGTTCATACACAAACAGCTGGCTACATGGCTGATGAGTCGTAAATGTCCATATATAGAGCGCTAGATACATGGCAGAGTAGTGCAACATTTTCATATACAGAGTTCAAGCTACATGGCAGATGAGATCATCGTGTCCATATACAGAGAGCTAGCTACAATGCAGAGTAGTCCAAAATGTCCATATACAGACTTCTAGCTACATGGCATATGGGTCCAACTTGTCCATATACTGAGAGCTAGCTATATGGCAGAGTAGTCCAACATGTCCATATACAGAGTTGTAGCTACATGACAGATGAGTCCAACATGTCCATATATTGAGAGTTAACTGCATGGCAGAAAATTCCAACATGTGTATATATAGAGGACTATCTACAAGGCAGATGAGTCCAACATGTCCATATACAGAGATCCAGCTACATGGAAGACAAGTCCAATATGTTCATATACAAGAGCTATCTACGTGATAGATCAGTCCAACCTATCCATTCACAGAGAGCTATCTACATTACAGACAATTCCAAAATATCCATATACAGAGAGCTAGCTACAAGCTAGAGTAGTGCAACATTTCCATATACAGAGTTCTCACTACATGGCAGATGAGTCCAACGTGTACCTATACAGGGAGACAGCTACATAACAGAGTAGTCCAACGTGTCCAAATACAAAGTTCTAAATACATGGCAGATGGGCCCAATATGTCCATATACTGAGAGTTAACTACATGGCAGATGAGTCCAACATGTACATAAACTGAGAGTTAACTACATGGCAGATGAGTCCAACATGTATATATACTGAGAGTTAACTACATGGCAGATGAGTCCAACATGTTTAAATATAGGGCACAAGATACAAGGCAGATGAGTCCAACGTGTTCGTACACACAGAGCTGGCTACATGATTAATGAGTACAACATTTCCATATACAGAGAGCTAGCTACATGGCAGCAAGTCCAATATGTTCATATACACAGAGCTACCTACATGGAAGATCAGTTTAACATATCCATACACAGAGAGCTACCTACATGGCAGACAAGTAAAAATATCCCTATACATAGAGTGAGCTACATGGCAGAATAGTGCCTCATTTCCATATACAGATTTCTAGCTACATGACAGATGATTCTAAAGTGTCCATATACAATGAATTAGCTACATGGCAGAGTAGTCCAACATGTCCATATATAGAGTGCTAGATAAATGGCAGGTGGGTCTAACATGTCCAGATAC
>NW_006409186.1:53452-54068 GCF_000296735.1 Chrysochloris asiatica | reverse complement strand
TAGCTACAAGGCAGATGAGGCCAACATGTCCATATACTGAGAGATAGGTACATGGTTGAACAACGTGTTCATACACAGAGAGCTGGCTACATGACTGATGAGTACAACATTTCCATATACAGAGAGCTAGCTACATGGCAGCATGTCCAATATGCCCATATACACAGAGCAAACTGCATGGCAGATCAGTCTAACATATCCATGCACAGAGAGCTAGGTACATGGCAGACGAGTAAAAAATATCCTTATACAGTGAGCTAGCTACATGGCAAAATAGTGCCACATTTCCTTGTACAGAATGCTAGCTACATGAAAGATGATTCTATCGTGTCCATATACAATGAGTTAGCTACATGGTAGAGTAGTCCAACATGTTCATATAGAGAGTACTAGCTAAATTGCAGATGAGTCCAACATGTCTGTATACTGAGATTTAGTGACATGGCAGAAGAATCCAACATGTGTATATATAGAGCACTAGCTACAAGTCAAATGAGTCCAACATATTTATACAGAAAGAGTTGGCAACATGACTGATGAATCCAACATGTCCATATACAGCAAGCTAGCTACATGGCAGAAAAGTCCAATATGATCATATGCAGGGAGCTACCTA
>NW_006409186.1:39723-52707 GCF_000296735.1 Chrysochloris asiatica | reverse complement strand
GCTACATGGCAGAAAAGTCCAATATGTTCATATACAGGGAGGTACCTACATGGCAGATCAATCCAACATATCCATGCTCAGATACATAACTACATTGCAGATGAGTCCAAAATGTACATATACAGAGAGCTATCTACATGGCAGAGTCGTCCACCATTTCCATTTACAGAGTACTAGCTACAAGGCAGAAGAGTCCAACATGTGTATATATGGAGGACTAGCTACAAGGCAGATGAGTCCAACATGTTCATAAAGAGAGAGCTCGCTACATGGCTGATGAGTCCACCATGTCATTATACAGAAAGCTAGCTATATGGCAGACAAGTGCAATATATTCATATGCAGAGAGATACCTATCTGTCAGATCAGTACAACATATCCATGCACAGAGTGCTAGCTACAAGGCAGATGCGTCCAAAATGTCCATATACAGACAGCTAGCTACATGGCAGAGTAATGCAACATTTCCATATACAGTGTTCTAGCTACATGGCAGGTGAGTCAAACGTGTCCATATACTGAGACCTAGCTACATGGTAGATTAGTCCAACATGTCCTTATACAGAGTACTAGATACATGGCAGAACAGTCCAAAATGTCCATATACTGAGAGTTAGCTACATGGCAGATGAGTCCAACATGTGTGTATATATAGGTCTAGCTACAAGGCAGATGAGCCCAACATGTTCATAGAGAAAGACCTGGCTACATGGCTGATGAGTACAACATTTCTATACACAGAGAGCTAGTGGCATGGCAGACAAGTCTAATATGTTCATATACAGAGAGCAACCTACATGGCAGATCAATCCAACATAGCCATACACAGAGAACTAGCTACATGGCAGACGAGTCCAAAATGCCCATATACAGAGGTAGCTAGATGGCAGATTAGTGCAACATTCCCATATACAGAGTTCTAGCTACATGGCAGTTGTTACCAATGTGTCCATATACTGAGAAATATCTACATGGCAGTTTAATCCAACATGTCTCTATACAGAGTACTAACTTCATGGCAGATGAGTCCAACATGTCCATATACTGAGAGTTAGCTACATTGCAGATGAGTCCAACATGTGTATATGTAGAGGACTAGCTACAAGGCAGATGAGGCCAATATATTCATACAGAGACAGCTGGCTACATTGCTGATGAGTCCAACATGTCCATATACTGAGAGTTAGCTACATGGCAGAATAGTTCAACATTTCCATATACAGATTTCCAGCTACATGGCATATGAAGCCAACATGTCAATATACTGTGAGCAAGCTACATGGCAGAGTACTTCAACTTCTCCATATACAGAGTTCTTGCTACATGGCAGATGAGTCCAACATGTGTATATATAGAGGACTAGCTACAAGGTACATGAGTCCAACATGTTCATACTGAGAGAACTGGCTCCAAGGCTGATGAGGTCAACAAGTCCATATACAGAGAGATAGTTTCATGGCAGAGAAGTCAAATCTGTTCATATAGAGAGCTACCTCCATGGCAGAGTAGAGCAACATTTCCTTATACAGACTTCGAGCTACATGGCAGATAAGTCCAACGTGTCCATATACAGAGAGCTAGCTACATGGCAGGCAAGTCCATATACAGAGAGCTAGCTAAAAGGCACAGTAATGCAACATGTGCATATACAGAGTACTAGCTACATGGTAGATGACTCCAACATGACCATATACTGAGAGTTAGCTACATGTCAGATAAGACCAACGTGTTTGTTATATAGAGGAGTAGCTACAAGGCAGATGATTCCAACATGTTCATATAAAGAAAACTAGCTACATGGTTGATGAATACAAAATGTCCATATACAGACACCTAGTTATATCGCAGACAAGTGAAATATGTTCATGTACAGAGAGCTACCTACATGGCAGATCAGTCCAACATATCCATGCACAGAGAACTAGCTACATGGCAGACAAGTCCAAAATGTCCATATACAGAAAACTAGCTACATGGCAGAGAAGTGTAACATTTCCATATACAGAGTTCTAGATACATGGCAGATGAGTACAACATGTCCATATACTGAGAGCCAATTAAATGGCAGAGCAGTCTATGTCCATATACAGAGTACGAGCTACATGGCAAATGAGTCCTACATGTCCATATATTGGGAGTTAGCTACTTCTCAGATGAGTCAAACATGTGTATATATATAGGTGTACCTACATGTCAGATGAGTCCAACATGTCCATATACAGAGAGCTAGCTACCTGGCAGACAAAACCAATATGTTCATATAGAGAGCGCTATCTACATGGCAAATCAGTCCAACATATCCATGCACAAAGAGCTAGCTACATGGAAGATGAGTAAAAAAGTCCATATACAGAGATAGCTAGATGGCAGAGTAGTGCAATATTTCCATATACAGAGTTCTAACTACATGGCAGTTGAGTCCAACGTGTCCATTTACTGAGAGCTAGCTACATGGCAGAGTAGTATAATATGTCCATATACTGAGAGTTACCTACATGGCAGATGAGTCCAAGATGTGTATACATAGAGGAGTAGCTACAAGCAGATGAGTCTAACATGTTCATACACAGAGAGCTCGTTACATCCCTGATGAGTCCAACATGTCCATATACAGAGAGCTAGCTACATGGCAGACAAGTCCAATATGTTCATATACAGAGTTTTAGTTGCATGTCAGTTGAGTACAACATGTCCATATACTGAGAGCTAGCTACATGGCAGAGTAGTGCAACATTTCCAAATACAGAGTTCTAGCTACATGGCAGATGAGTACAACATGTCCATATACTGAGAGCCACCTACCTGACAGAATGGTCCACATCCATATACAGAATACTACCTACATGGCAGATGAGTCCAACATGTCCATATACTGGAAGTTAGCCAAATGGCAGATGAGTCCAACATGTGTATATATAGAGGAGTAGCTACAAGGCAGTTGAGTCCAACATGTTTATATAGAGAGAACTGGCTACATGGCAGAAAATTCCAATATGTTCATATAGAGAGAGCTATCTACATGGCAGATCAGTTGAACATATCCATACACAGAGAACTAGCTACATCGCAGAGTAGTCCAACATGTCCATATACAGAGTACTAACTTCATGGCAGATGAGTCCAACATGTCCATATACTGAGAGTTAGCTGCAAGGCAGATGAGTCCAACATGTGTATATATAGAGGAATAGCTACAAGGCAGAAAAATCCAATATGTTCATACAGAAAGAACTGGCTATATGGCTGATGAGTCCAAGATGTCCATAAACAGAAAGCTAGCTACATGGCAGACAAGTCCAATGTTCATATACAGAAAGGTAATTGCATCTCAGATCAGTCCAACATATCCATACACAGAGAGCTAGCTACATGACAGACAAATCCAAAATGTCCATATACAGAGCTAGCTACATGGCAGAGTAGTGCAACATTTCCATTACAGACTTCTAGCTACAAGGCAGTTGTGTCCAACGTGTCTATATACTGAGAGCTAACTATATGGCAGAGTAGTCAAATATGTCCATATACAGACTACTAGCTACATGGCAGATGAGTCCAACATATCCATATACAGAGGGCTAGCTACATGTCAGATGAGTACAAAATGTCCATATACCGAGAGCTAGCTACATGGCAGAGTATTGCAACATTTCCATAGAAAGCGTTCTAGCTTTATGTCAGATGAGTCCAACACGTCCATCTACTGAGAGGTTGCTACATGGCAGAGTAGTCCAACATGTCCATACACTGAATACTAGATTCATGGCAGATGAGTCCAACATGTCCATGTACTGAGATGTAGCTACATGGCAGATGAGTCCAACAGGTGTATATAAAGAGGACTAGCTACAAGGCAGATGTGTCCAACATGACCATATACTGAGAGTTACCTGCATGACAGATGAGTCCAACATGTGTATATACAGAGGACTAGCTGCAAGTCAGATGAGTCCAACATGTTCATACACAGAGAGCTTGTTTCTTGGCTGATGGCTCCAACATGTCCATATACAGAGAGCTGGCTACATGGCAGACAAATACAATATGTTCATATACAGAGGGCTACCTAATTGGAAGATCAATCCAACTTATCCATGTACAGAGAGCTAGCTACATGGCAGACGAGTACAAAATGTCCATATACAGAGAGCTAGCTACATGGAAGAGTAGTGCAACATTTCAATATACCGAGTTCTAGCTGCATGTCATATGAGTCCAACATGAACACATACTGAGAGTTAGCTACATGGCTGCGTATTCCAACATGTCCATATACAGAGTACTAACTTCATGGCAGATGAGTCCAACATGCCCATATACTGAGAGTAAGCTACATTGCAGATGAGTACAACATGTGTATATGTGGAGGACTAGCTCCAAGGCAGATGAGTCCAATATGTTCAAACAGAAAGAGCTGGCAACATGGCTGATGAGTCCAACATGTCCATATACAGAGAGCTAGCTACATGGAAGAGTAGTGCAACATTTCCATATACAGAGTTCTAGCTGCATGTCATATGAGCCCAACATGTCCATATACTGAGAGGTAGCTACATGGCAGCGTATTCCAACATGTCCATATACAAAGTATTAACTTCATGGCAGATGAGTCCAACATGTCCATATGTGGAGGACTAGCTCCAAGGCAGATAAGTCCAATATGTTCATACAGAGAGAGCTGGCAACATAGCTGATGTGTCCAACATGTACATATACAGAGAGCTAGTTACTTGCCAAAGTAGTGCAACATTTCCATATACAGAGATCTAGCTACATGGCAGATGAGTGCAACATGTCTATATACAGAGAGCCACTTACATGGCAGAGAAGTCCATGTCCATAAACAGAGTACTAGCTACATGACAGATGAGGACAACATGTCCATGTACTGGGAGTTAGCTACATGGCAGATGATTCCAACATGTGTATATATAGAGGAGTAGCTAAAAGGCAGATGAGTCCAACATGCTCATACAGAAAGAGTTGAATACATGGCTGATGACTCCAATATGTCCATATACAGAGAGCTAGCTGCTTGGCAGACAAGTCCAACATGTTTATATAGAGAGAGCTATCGATATGGCAAATCAGTCCAACATATCCATGCACAGAGAGATAGCTACATGGAAGACGAGTAAAAAAATGTCCATATACAGAGAGAGGTAGATAGCATAGTAGTGTAATATTTCCATATACAGAGTTCTAGCTGTATGTCAGTTGAGTACAACATGTCCATATACTGAGAGCTAGCTACATGGCAGAGTAGTCCAACATGTCCATATATAGAGTATTAACTTCATGGCAGATGAGTCCAACATGTCCATATACTGAGAGTTAGCTACATGGCAGATGAGTCCAATATGTGTATATATAGAGGACTAGCTACAAGGTAGATGAATCCAATATGTTCATACAGAGCGAGCTGGCTACATGGCTGATGAATCCAACATGTCCATATACTGAGAGCTAGCTAAATCGCGGACGAGTCCAATACATTCAAATACAGAGAGCTACATTCAAGGCAGACAAGTCCAATATGTTGATATACAGAATGCTAACTACATGGCAGATCAGTCCAACATATCCATACACAGAGAGCTAGCTACACGGTAAACGAGTACAAAATGTTCATATACAGAGAGTTAGCTACATGGCAGAGTAGTGGAACATTTCCATATACAGATATCTAGCTACATTGAAGATGATTCCAACATGTCCATATATGGAGAGATAGCTAAAAGACAGAGTAGTCCAGCATGTCCATATATTGAGTACGAGCTACATGGCAGAGAAGTCCAAGATGTGCATATATAGAGGACTATCTACAAGCAGATTAGTCCATCATGTTCATATATAGAGCACTTGTTACATGGCTGATGAGTCCAACATGTCCATATACAGAGAGCTAGCTACATGGTAGAGTACTGCAACATCTCCATATACAGATCTCTAGCTATATCGCAAATGAGGCCAACATGTACATATACTTAGAGCTAGCTACATGGCAGAGTAGTCCAACTTGTCCATATACAGAGTAATAGCTACATGGCAGATGAATCCAACACATCCATATACTTTGAGATAGCTACATGGCAGAAGAGTCCAACATGTGCATATACAGAGGACTAGGTACAAGGCAGATGAGTCCAACCTGTTCATACTGAGAGTGCTGGCTCCATGTCTGATGAGTTCAACATGTCGATATACAGAGAGCTGGCTACATGGCAGACAAGTACAATATGTTCATACAGAGAGAGCTATCTACATGGCAGATCAATCCAACATATCCATACACAGAGAGCTAGCTACATGTCAGACGAGTCCAAAATGTCCATATACAGAGGTAGCTAGAAGGCAGAGTAATACAACATTTCCATATACAGAGTTCTAGCTACATGGCTGTTGAGTCCAACGTGTCCACATACTGGGAGCCAGCTACATGGCAGAGTAGTACAACATGTCCATATATAGAGTACTAGCTACATGGTAGAAGAGTCCAACATGTGCATATACTGAGAGTTAGCTACGTGGCAGATGAGTCCAACATGTTCATACACAGAGAGCTCATTGCATGGCTGATGAGTCCAACATATACATACACAGAGAGCTAGCTACATGGCAAATGAGTACAAAATGTTCATATACAGAGAGCAAGCTACATGGCAGAGTAGTGCAACATTTCCATATAAAGAGTTCTAGCTACATGTTAGATGAGATGAATGTATCCATATGCTGAGAGTTAGCTATATGGCAGAGTAGTACAACATGTCCATATACAGATTACTAGCTACATGGCAAATGAGTACATTTCCATATACTGAGAGATAGCTACATGGCAGATAAGTCTAACATGTGTATTTATAGAAGACTAGCTACAAGGCAGAGAACTCAAACATGTTCATACACAGATAGCTCTTTACATGGCTGATGAGTTCAAAGTGTCCATATACAGAGAGCTAGCTACATGGCAGAGAAGTCCAATTTGTTCATATACAGAGAGTTACCTACATAGCAGATCAGTCCAACATATCCATACACAGAGAGCTAGCTTCATGACAGAGGAGTCCAAAATGTCCATATACAGAGAGTTAGCTGCATGGCAGAGTAGTGTAACATTTCCATAGAAAGAATTCTAGCTGTAGGTCAGTGGACTACAACATGTCAATATACTGAGAGTTAGCTACATGGCAGAGTAGTCCAACATGTCCATGTACAGAGTACTAACTTCATGGCAGATGATTCCAACATGTGCACATACTGAGAGGAAGCTACATGCAGATGAATCCAACATGTGTATATATAGACGACTAACTACAAGGCAGATGAGTCAAACATGACCATATACTGGGAGTTACCTGCATGGCAGATGAGTCCAACGTGTGTATATATAGATAACTAGCTGCAAGGCAGATGAGTCCAACATGTTCATACAGAGAGAGCTGGCTACATGGCTGATGACTCCAACAAGTCCATATACAGAGAGCTGGTTAAATGGCAGAGAAGTACAATATGTTCATATAGAGACAGCTATCTACATGGCAGATAAGTCCAACATATCCATACACAGAGAGCTAGCTATATGTCAGATGAGTACAAAATGTCCATATACAGAGAACTAGCCAGGTAGCATGTTGCTGTTGTTGTTATGTGCCGTGGAGTTGGTTCCGACTCATAGCGACCCTATACAGGGTTTCCGAGGCTGTAATTCTTTATGGGAACAGAAAGCCTCATCGTTCTCCCACGGAACAGCTGGTAGTTTCGAACTGCTGACCTTGTGGTTCGCAGCCCAATTGGTAACCACTACGCTACCAGAGCTCCATAGTATTGCAAAATTTGCATATACAGATTTCTAGCTACACGGCATATGAGTCCAACATGTCCAAATACTGAGAGCTAGCTACATGGCAGAGCAGTCCAGCATGTCCATATAAAGAGTACTAGCTAAATGGCAGATGAGTCCAACATGTGCATATACTGTGAGTTAGCTACATGGTAGATGAATCCAACATATATAGAGGTCTAGCAACAAGCAGATGAGTCAAACGTGTTCATTCTGTGAAAGCTGTCTATATGGCTGATGAGTCTAACATGCCCATTTACAGAAAGGTAGCTACATGGCAGGCAAGTCCATATACAGAGACCTAGCTACAATGTAGAGTAGCCCAACATGTCCATATATAGAGTACTAGCTACATGGCAGATGAATCCAACATGCCCATATACTGAGTGCCACCTACAAGGCAGAATAGTCCATGTCCATATACAGAGTACTAACTATATGGCAGATGAGTCCAACATGTCCATATACTGTGAGTTAGGTACATGGCAGATGAGTCCAACATGTGTATATATAAAGGAGTTGCTACAAGGCAGATGAGTCAAACACGTTCATACAGAGAGAGCTGGCTACATGGCTGATGACTCCATAATATCCATATACAGAGATCTAACTACATGGCAGACAAGTTCAATATGTTAATGAAGAGGGAGCTATCCACAAGGTAAATCACTACAATATACTCATGCACAGAGAGTTAGCTACATGGTAGACGAGTACAAAATGTCCATATACAGAGAGCTAGCTACATGACAGAGTAGTGAAACATTTCCATATACAGAGATCTAGCTACATGGCAGATGAGTCCAACGTGTCCATATATTAAGAGCTAGCTACATGGAAGAGGAGTTCAGCATGTCAATATACAGAGTACTAGCTCCATGGCAAATGAGTCCAACATGTTCATATACTGAGAGTTAGCTTCATAGCAGATGAGTCCAAGATGTGTATATAAAGAGTACTAGCTACAAGGTAGATGAGTAAAACATCTTCATACAGAGAGAGCTGGCTACGTGGCAGAATAGTTCAACATGTCCATATACAGAGAGCTAGCAACATAGCAGACAAGTCCAACATATCCATGCATAGAGGGCTAGCTAAATGGCAGACGAGTCCAAAATGTCCACATACAGAGAGCTAGCTACATGGCAGAGTAGTACAATATATCCATATACAGATTTCTAGCTACAAGGCGGATGAGTCCAACATGTTCATACAGAAACAGCTTACTTTATGGATGATGAGTCCAACATGTCCATATACAGAGAGCTAGCTACATGGCAGGCAAGTTCATATACAGAGTGGTACCTACATGGCAGAGCAGTCCAACATGTCCATACACTGAGTACTAGCTTCATGATAGATGAGTCCAACATGACCATGTAATTAGACTTAGCTACATAGCAGATGGGTTCAACATGTGTATATTTAGATGGCTAGCTACAAGGCAGATGAGTCCAACATGATCATATACATAGAGAGATGGCTACATGGCTGATGAATCCAAAATATCCATATACAGAGATCTAACTACATGGCAGACCAGTCCAACATATCCATGCACAGAGAGATAGCTACATGGCAGATGAGTCCAAAATGTCCATATATAGATAACTAGCTACATGGCAGAGTACTGCAACATTTCCATACACAGAGTTGTAGCTACATGGCTGATGAATCCAACGTGTCCATATACTGAGAGCCATCTACATGGCAGAGTAGTCCATGCCCATACACAGACTACAAGCTACATGGCACTTGAATACAACATGTCCATATACTGGGATTTAGATGCATCGCAGATGAGTCCAACATGTGTATATATAGAGGACAAGCTATAAGGCAGATGAGTCCAACATGTTCATCCACAAGGAGCTTTTTACATGGCTGATGAGTCCAACATATCCATATACAGAGAACTAGCTACATGGCAGACAAGTCCAATATGTTCTTATACAGAGAGCTACCTACAGGCAGATCAGTCCAACATATCCATATACAGAAAGCTAGCTACATGGCAGATGCGTCCAAAACATCCACATACAGATTGCTAGCTACATGGCAGGGTTGTGCAACATTTCCATATACAGAGTTCTAGTTGCATGATAGATGAATCCAACATTTGTATATATAGAGGACTAGCTACAAGGCAGATGAGTCCAATATGTTCATACAGAGAGAGCTGGCTACATGTCTGATGAGTCCAACATGTTCATATACAGAGAGCTAGCTACATGGCAGTTCAGTCCAACATATTCATACACAAGAGCTAGCTACATGGCAGACAAATACAAAATGTCCACATACAGAGCCTAGTTACATGGCAGATGAGTCCAAGATGTCCATATACTGAGGGTTAGCTCTATGGCAGATGAGTCCAACATGTGTATATATAGAGGACTATCTACAAGAGAGATATACCAATGTGTTCATACAGAAAGCTGACTTCATGGATGATGAGTACAGCATGTCTATATACAGAGAGCTAGCTGCATGGCAGACAAGTCCAATATGTTCATATAAACAGAGGTATCTACATGGCAGATCAGTCCAACATATCCATATACAGGGAGCTAGCTATATGGCAGACAAGTCCAAAATGTCTATATACAGAGAGCTAGCTACATGGCAGAGTAGTGCAACATTTCCATATATAGAGTTCTAGCTACAGCGCAGAGGAGTCCAACATGTCCATATACTGAGAATTAGCTACATGACAGAGGAGTCCAACATGTCCATATGCAGAGTCCAAACTACATAGCATATGAGTCCAACATGTGTATATATAGAGGACCGGCTAAAAGTCAGATGATTCCAACATATTCATACACAGAGTGCTGGCTACATGTCTGATGAGTAAAACATGTCCATAAACAGAGAGCTAGCAATATGGCAGGCAAGTCCATATACAGAGAGCTAAGTACATGGCAGAGTAGTCCAACATGTACATATACAGAGTACTAGCTACATGGCAGATGTGTCCAGCATGACCATATACTGGCAGATGAGTCCAACGTGTGTATATATAGAGGGCTAGCTTCAAGGCAGATGAGTCCAACATGTTCATATAGAGAGAGCTGGATACATGGATGATGAATCCAAAATGTCCATATACAGAGAGCTAGCTACATGGCAGACAAGTGCAAAATGTTGATATACAGAGAGCTACCTACATGGGAAATCAGAACAACATATCCATGCACAGAGAGCTAGTTACATGGCATAGGAGTCCAAAATGTCCACATACAGAAAATTAGCTACAAGGCAGTGTAGTGCAACGTTTCCATATACAGAGTTCTAGCTATATGGCAGATGACTCCAACGTGTCCATATACTGAGAAGTACCTACATGGCAGAATAGTCTATGACCATATACAGAGTACTAGCTACATGGAAAATGTGTCCAACACGTCCATATACTGAGAGTTCCTACAAGGTAAATGAGTCGAACATGTATTTATAGAGAGGAGTAGCTACAAGGCAGGTGAGTCTAACATGTTCATACAAAGAGAGCTGGCTATATGGGTGATGACTCCAACATGTCCATATACAGAGACATGGCAGACAAGTAAAATATTTTCATATATAGAGAGCTAACTACATGGCAGGTCAGTCCAAAATATCCATACAAAGAGAGCTAACTACATGGCAGACAACTACAAAATGTTCATATACAGAGACCTAGCTACATGCAAGAGTAGTGCAACACTTCCATATACAGTGTTCTAGCTGTATGTCAGTTGAGACTAACGTGTCCATATACTGAGAGCTAGCTACGTGGCAGAGTAGTCCAATATTGCCATATAGAGGGCACAAGCTACCTGGAAAATCAGTCCAACATATCCATATACAGAGATCTGTGGCATGGTAGATGAGTCCAAAATGTCCATATACAGAGAACTAGCTACATGGCAGGGTTGTGCAACATTTCCATATACAGAGTTCTAGCTACATGGCAGATGTGTCCAAAGTGTTCATATTGTGAGTGGTACCTACATGGCAGATCAGTCCAAAATATCCATGTACCGAGAAGTAGCAACATGTCAGATGAATCCAAAATTGCCATATGCACAGAGCTAGCTACATGGCAGATTAGTGTATCATTTCCATATACAGAGTTCTAGCTATGTGGCAGATGTGTCCAAGGTGTCCAAATATTGAGAGCTACCTACATGGCAGACAAGTCCAATATGGTCATATACAGAGAGCTACCTACTTGGCAGATCAGTCCAACATAACCATGTACAGAGTTCTAGGTTCATGGTAGATGTGTCCAAAGGTTTCATATATTGAGAGCTAGCTGCATGGCCGAGTAGTCCAACATGTCCATATAAAGAGTACTAGCTACCTGGCTAATGAGTCCAAAAAGTCCATATACTGAGAGCTAGCTACATGGAAGACAAGTCTAATATGCTCATATATAGAGAGCTGCCAATTTGTCAGATCAGTCCAACATAGCCAACAGAGAGGTAGTTACATGGCAGACGAGTCCAAAATGTTCATATACTGAGAGCTAGCTCCATGGCAGGGTAGTGCAACATTTCCACATACAGAGTTCTAGCTAAAAGGCAGATGAGTCCAACTTGTCTATATGTATACAGACAGCTAGCTACATGGCAGAGTAGTGCAACATTTCCATATACAGAGTTCTAGCTATATGGCAAATGTGTCCAACGTGTCCATATACTGATAGGTAGGTACATGGCAGATGAGTCCAGCATGTCAATATACAGGGTACTAGATGGATGGCACATGAGTCCAACATGTCCATATACAGAGAGGTAGGTACATGGCAGATCATTCCAACATGTCCATATATAGGGTACTAGCTACATGGCAGATGAGTCCAACTTGTCTATATACAGAGACCTAGTTACATGTCAGGGTAGTGCAACATTTCCATATGCAGGGATCAAGCTACAAGGCAGATGAGTTCAACTTGTCCATATACTGAGAGGTACCTACATGGCAGAGTAGTGTAACATGTCCATATACAGGGTACTAGCTACCTGACTGATGAGTCCACCATGTCCATATACTGAGAGCCAGCTAAATGGCAGACAAGTCCAATATGTTCATATACAGAGAGCTACCTACTTGGCAGATCAGTCCAATATATCCATGTACAGTAAGCTAGCTACATGACA
>NW_006409186.1:37216-37933 GCF_000296735.1 Chrysochloris asiatica | reverse complement strand
GAGTTCTAGCTACAAGGCAGATAATTCCACCTTGTCCATATACTGAGAGCTAGTTACATGCAGAGTAGTCCAACATGTCCATTTACAGGGTACTAGCTAGATTTCAGATGAGTCCAATATGTTCATATACTGAGAGCTAGCTTCATGGCAGACAATTTCTATATGTTCATATACAGAGAGCTACCTTCTTTGCAGATTAGTCCAACATATCCAGGTACAGAGAGCTAGCTACATGGCAGACAAGTTCAAAATGTCCATATATAGAGAGCTAGGTACATGGCAGGGCAGTGCAACATTTCCATATACAGAGTTCTAGCTACAAGTCAGATGAGTGCAACTTGTCTATATACAGAGACCTAGCTACATGGCTGAGTAGTGCAACATTTCCATATACAGAGTTCTAGCTACATGGCAGATATGTCCAAAATATCCATATACAGAGATGTAGCAAAATGGTAGGTTAGTGAAATACTTTTATACAGAGTTCTAGCTAAAAGGCACAAAAGTCCAACTTGTCTATATACAGTGAGCTAACTATATAGGAGGGTAGTGCAACATGTCCATATACAGGGTACTAGCTACATGGCAGATGAGTCCACCTTGTCCATATACTGACAGCTGTCTACATGGCAGATCAGTCCAACATGTCCATATACAGGGTACTAGCTACATGGCAGACAAGTCCAATATGTTTATATACAGAGAGTTACCTACTTG
>NW_006409186.1:7235-7919 GCF_000296735.1 Chrysochloris asiatica | reverse complement strand
CAATATGTACATATACAGAGTGCTACCTACTTTGCAGATCAGTTCAACATATCCATGTACAGAGAGCTCGCTACATGGCAGACGAGTCCAAAGTGTCCATATATGAGAGCTAGCTACATGGTAGTGTAGTGTAACATTTCCATATACAGAGTTCTCACTTCAAGGCAGATGAGTCCAACTTGTCTATTTATAGAGATCTACCGTCATGGCAGGGTAGTTCAAAATTTCAATATACAGAGGTCTAGCTACATGGTAGATGTGTCCAACATGTCCATATACTGAGAAATAGCTACACAGCAGAAATTACAATATGTTCATATACAGAGAGCTACCTACTTTGCAGATCAGTCCAACATATCCATGTACAGAGAGCTATTGATGTGGCAAAAGAGTCCAAAATGTTCATATACAGAGACATAACTACCTGGCAGTGTAGTGCAACATTTCCATATACAGAGTTCTCGGTACAACGCAGATGACTCCAACTTGTCTATATAGAAGAGAGCAAGCTACATGGCAGTGTACTGCAACATTTCAATATGCAGCATTCTATCTACATGGCAGATGTGTCCAATGTGTGCATATAGGGAGAACTAGCTACAGTGCGACAGTTACAATACGTTAATATACAGAGAGCTACCTACTTGGCAGATCAGTCCAACATATCCATGTACAGAGAGCTAG
>NW_006409186.1:3850-6125 GCF_000296735.1 Chrysochloris asiatica | reverse complement strand
ACTAGCATCATGGCAGGGTTGTGTAACATTTCCATATACAGAGTTCTAGCTCCCAGGAATTTGAGTCCAACTTGTCTATATACGGAGAGCTAGCTACATGGCAGAGTAATGCAGCTTTCCCATATACAGAGTTCTAGGTACATGGCAGATGTGTCCAATGTGTCCATATACTGAGAGCTAGCTTCATGGCAGAGTAGTCCAACATGTCCATATACTGAGAACAAACTGCATGGCCGATAAATCCAGTATGTTCATAAACAGGGAGCTACCTACTTCGCACATCAGCGCAACATATCCATGTACAGACAGCTAGCTACATGGCAGACAAGTTCAAAATGTCCATATACAGAGAGCTAGCTACAAGGCAGGGTAGTGCAGAATTTCCATATAGAAATTCTACCTATATGGCAGATGTGTCAAAACTGTAGATATACTGAGAGATACCTACATGGCAGACCAGTCCAATATGTTCATATACAGGAAGCTACCTACTTGGCAGATCAGTCCACCATATTCATGTACAGACAGATAGCTACATGGCAGATGTGTCGAAAATGTTCATATACAATGAGGTAGCTACATGGCAGGGTAGTGCAACATTTCCACATATAGAGTTCTAGCTCCCAGGCAGATGAGTCCAACTTGTCTATATACAAAGAGCTAGCTGCATGGCAGAGTAGTGCAACATTCCCATATACAGAGTTCTAAGTACATGATAGATGTGTCCAGCCTGTCCAAATACTGAGAGGTAGCTACGTGGAAGACAAGTCCAATATGTTCATAAACAGAGAGCTATTTACCTCGCAGATCAGTGTAACATACCCATGTACTGAGAGCTAGCTTCATGTCAGATGAGTCAAAAATTTCCATATATGGAAAGCCAGCTACATGGCAGTGTAGTGCAACATTTCCATATACAGAGTTCTAGCTGCAAGGCACATGAGTACAAACTGTCTATATACAGACAGCTAGCTACATGGCAGAGTAGTCCAAAATGTCCATATACTGAAAACTAGCTACATGGCACACAAGTCCAATATGTTCATAAACAGAGAGCTACCTACTTTGCATACATATACAGAGTTCTAGCTACAAGGCAGATGACTGCAACTTTTCTATATACAAAGAGCTAACTACATGGCAGGGTAAAGCAACTTTTCCATATACAGAGTTCTAGCTACATAGCAGATGTGTCCTACGTGTCCATGTACTGAGAGCTAGCTACATGTTAAACAAGTCCATTATGTTCATATACAGAAAGCTACCTACTTGGCAGATTGGTCCAACATATACATGTACAGAGAACTAGCTACATGGCAGACGAGTTGATAATGTCCATATATAGAGAGGTAGGTACATGGCCAGGTAGGGCAACATTTCCATATACAGTGTTCTTGCTACAAGTCAGATTAGTCTAAACTGCCTATATACAGAGAGCTAGCTACATGGAAGAGAACTCCAATATGTTCATATTCAGAATTCTAGCTACATGGCAGATGTGTAAAACCTTTCCATATACTGAGAGCTTGCTAAAGGCAGAAAAGTCCATTATGTTCATAAACAGATAGCTACACACTTGGTAGAACAGCCCAACATATTCATGTACAAAGAGTTAGCTACATGGTAGAGAGTCCAAATCACCTTATAAAGAGAGCTAGCTACATGGCAGGGTAGTGAAACATTTTGATATGCAGAGTTCTAGGTACAATGCAGATGAATCCAACTTGTCTATATACAGAGAGCTTGCTACATGGCAGAGTAGTGCAACAATTCCCATATATAGAGTTCTAGGTACATAGCAGATATGTCCAACGTGTCCATACACTGACAAGTAGCTACATCGCAAAGTAGTCCAATATGTTTATATACAGAGGGCTACCAACTTGGCAGATCAGTCCCACATATCCATGTACAGAGAGCTAGCTACATGGCAGATCAGTCCAAAATGTCCATATACAGAGAGCTAGCTACATGGCAGACCAGTCCAAAATGTCCATATACAGAGAGCAAGTTACATGGCATGGTAGTGCAACATTTGCATATACAGAGTTCAAGCTACAAGGCAGATGAGTCCAATGTATCCATGTACCGAGAGCCACCTACACGTCAGACAAGTCCAATATGTTCATATTCTGAGAGCTACCTACTTGGCAGATCAGTCCAACATAACCATGTACAGAGAGCTAGATACATGGAAGAAGAGTCCAAAATGTCCATATACAGAGAGCTAGCTACATGGCAGAGTAGTGCAATGTTTCCATATACAGAGTTCTAG
>NW_006409186.1:2977-3613 GCF_000296735.1 Chrysochloris asiatica | reverse complement strand
CTGTCGTGCTGTGGTGGTTTGAATTACTGTGATTCTGAGGGCTATGCCACCGGTATTTTAAATAACCAGCACGGTCACCCATGGTGGACAGGTTTCAGATGAGCTTTCAAACAAAGAGAGACTAGGAAGAAAGAGTGACAAATTACTTCCGAATCGCTAGTCACTGAAAATTTGATGAATAGCAGAGAAACATTGTCAAATACAAGACTGGAAAGTGGGAAGGCACTCAGAATGCGACTGGGGAAAAATGCATCCTCCATGTAGAGAAAAGCTTACAGAACCTTCATTTGCTAATAAGCCACAAATCAAAATGAAGAGAAACTGCTGTAAACATCCATTAAAAATCGGAACATGGAATGTACGAAGTATGAATCTGGGAAAATTGGAAGTTGTCAAAAATGAAATGGAACACATCGACATCTATATCTTAGGCATTAGTGAGCTGAAATGGACTGGTATTGGCCATTTTGAATCTGACAACCACATAGTTTACTATGCAGGGAATGACAAATGGAAGAGGAATGGTGTTGCATTCATCGTCAATAAGAACATATCCAGATCATGAGGTACAATGCTATAAGTGATAGAATAATGTCCATGCGCCTACAGGGAAGCCCAGTTAATACCACTATTATT
>NW_006409186.1:1153-1626 GCF_000296735.1 Chrysochloris asiatica | reverse complement strand
GACTGATTGGAAGAGATCCATATTTGTGTCCATTCCAAAGAGAGGTGACCCAATGGAACATGGAAATCATCGGACAATCGCTTTGATATCTCTAGCGAGTTAAGTTTTGCTCAAGGTAATACAAAAACGGCTGTAATCATACATTGACAGAGAACTTCCAGAGGTTCAAGCTGGATTCAGAAGAGGCCGTGGAACAAGAGATATCATTGCATATGTTCGATGGATCTTACTGAAAGCAGAGAATATCAGAAGGATGTTTACCTATGCTTTATTGACTATATGAAGGCTTTCGATTGTGTGGCTCATGACAAGCTATGGACAACATTGAGAAGTGAGAGTGTTCCAGAACACTTAATTGTACTTCTGAGAAATCTGTACCTGGACCAAGAGGCAGTTGTTCGAACAGAGCATGGGAACACTGAATGTTTTAAAATTGGGAAAGGTGTGCGACAGGGTTGTGTTCTTTCACCATT
>NW_006409186.1:0-1053 GCF_000296735.1 Chrysochloris asiatica | reverse complement strand
GATCTATATGGCAGATGTGTCTAACAAGTCCATATAATGAGAGCTAGTTACATGGCGGAATAGTACAAAATGTCATTATACAGGGTATTAGCTACATGGTAGATGAGTGTAACATGTCCATATACTGAGAGCTGGCTACATGGCAGACAAGTCCCATATGTTCATATACAGAGAGCTACCTACTTGGTAGATCATTTCTACATATTAATGTACATAGAGCTAACTATATGGCAGATGAGTCCAAAATGTCCATATACAGTGAGATAGCTACATGGCAGTGTAGTGTAACATTTCCATATACAGAGTTCTAGCTACAAGGCAGACGAGTCCATAATGTCCATATACAGAAAACTGAGTTCATTGCAGGGTAGTGCAACATTTCGATGTACAAAGTTCTAGCTACAATACAGAGCACTCCAAAATGTTCAAATGCAGAGAGCTAGCTACATGGCAGGGAAGTGCAACATTTCCATATACACTAGCTACATGGCAGATGTGTACAACTTGTCCATATACTGAGAGCTACCTACATGGCTGATGAGTCCAACATGTCCATATACAGTGTATTTGCTTCATGGCAAATGAGTCCAACATTTCCATATACTGAAATCTAGCTACATGGCAGACAAATACAAAATGACCATATACAGCGTATTAGCTACATGGCAGATGAGTTTAAAATTTCCATATACTGAGAGCTAGCTACATGGCAGAAAAGTTCAAAATGCTCATATACAGAGATTGAGCTACATGGAAGGGTAGTGCAACATTTCCACATAAAGAGTTCAAGTCACAAGGCATCAGTCAAACTTGTCTCTATACAAGAGCTAGTTACATGCCAGAATAGTGCAAAATGTCCATATACAGGGTAATAGCTACATGGCAGATGAGTCCAACATATCCATATATTGAGAGTTGATACATGGAAGACGAGTCCAAAATGTACATATACAGAGAGCTAGCTACATGGCAGACAAGTCCAATATGTTTATATACAGAGAGCAAGCTACATGGTATAGTAGTGAAACATTTGCATATACAGTGTTCTAGTTA
>NW_006409185.1:242690-243177 GCF_000296735.1 Chrysochloris asiatica | reverse complement strand
GTGGAGTGTTAACTTTCTTTGGGGTTACCTTGTGGTCTACTAACTTTTCTCTGTATTTAGGATACTCCATTGTAAACCTGTAATTTACCTGGCATTCCCACTACCTGGGCTTCTTTTACTGTGTTTGTTGCTTCTTTGACATTGATATGTTTTTGGCCTTCAGTTGATTTCCCCGTTCCTTTGAGTTTGTTGTAGTCTCGTTCTGTTCTGGACTCCACAATCTGTTGGCTGCGTTCCAGGTGGTGTTACCATACCTGTCAATTTCTGTTTGTTGTCTATTCTTGTTGGTTGTCTGTCCACAGAACTCCCTTTAGGATGTTTTGAAGTGCTGGGTTGGTTTTGATAAAATCTCTCAGATTCTGTTTATCCTGGAAGGTTTTGATCGCACCATCATATTTGATTAATAGTTTTGCTGGATAGATGATTCTTGGTTGACAGTTTTTTTTTTCTTGCAGAGCTTTATATATGTCTCCTCATTGCCTTCTTG
>NW_006409185.1:232541-241580 GCF_000296735.1 Chrysochloris asiatica | reverse complement strand
CTTTCCCCTTTCAGCCTATTGTCTATTTCTGATATCTTATTATTGATCCCCTGGACATCTTTTTGCAGGTTTTGAATTTTTTCCAATGCTGTGTCAATCCTATTTGATTGTTCCTGCAGTACTTTCCTTCTTTTTATTTTCCCCAACCCTTTTTCAGAGTATTTGAATTTGTTTCCATATCATTATTCTGAATTCCCTCTCAGGCATATTCAGAACCTCCTCCTCCTCCTCTATAAAGCCTTTGTCTGTCTCTAGTTCATTTGTATCGGCTGCTCTCTTCTGTTTTTGGACATGTTTCAATAAAGTTGATTGTTTCTTATTGGTCATGGTTATTATTTTATTATTACTATTAATATGATTGGGAGATGGGCTTCCCTTATCATCTGTAATGTGTAGCAGGTGTTGTTGGGTCTTGTCTTAGTGGTGTAGTATTATGGTGTATGCTTATAGCTTGGCTATATGGCCACGATTGCTGCTGCTTCTTAGATGACGTACAGAGGAATAGCTCCCACCTCCAAGAAAGATGTGTGATCAAAAGGACCAAAAGCAGAAGTAATATAAATGCATGGACAGAAATCTCCACTTTTGAGCAGAGATGCAGCTTTGGTTTGCTTTTTCTGTTTCCTGTCCTGCCAGAACAGTAGCTGCTACCTGCGAGTGGGGGCAGGGCTGCTTACATGCAGGGCTTCAGATTGGGGCCCCCGCAGATGGCAGATGACATCAAAAGTCACCACCTAGCTCCCTCTCTCTGTGTCGTGGTAAATTGATCTTGCTGAGATCTTATGCCAGGGCAGGGAGATTATGGGGGTGAGCTATGTTGCTTCTTGAGCTTTTTTGTTCAAGGTCTCTGCCCCCCTCCCCCGCCCCCTTTTTGTTGTTGTTGTTCCTGCTGGAAACACCTCTTTCTGAACGGGCTGGCCTTAGCCCCGCCCTCTAAACTTTGCAGTCGCCAGAGCAACCAGGGGTTCCTCGGGAGAGTTCCAAAATGCCTGTTTTTTTCCTTAGCAGCGTGATTTCTCAAAAATGCAAGTTCAGGAGACCGAAATACTAGATCTTATGATAGTTCAAAAGCTGTGAGTCTGGTATATGAACGTTTCCTTTGTGAGATTCCTCTCCTTTCTCACCAGAGCTTTCCCTACCTCCTTTTCTGGGTGTAGCCTCCGGAACTGGAAATCTTATTTTTTAATTATTAGAAGTAGGTAGTTCTAGCACAATGAGTATTAAATTTAACTATTAGAAGTTAGTAGATGTAGAACAATGAGATAAAAAACCCATATTATATATAGCAAAAGCCAGATGACAAGAATAGATTGATACCAAAGGACAGTGTGGGCACACTATAATGCAAGGTATTTGATCTTTTCTCTAAATATTTGAGATATTTGTATTTGTGCTCATACAAATCCTTTTACTTAGTATCCTAATAATAGCATATTATTAACTTTATTCGTAATGGATCAAAACTTTTATGTGGTCAAATTATTTTTAAGAACATATATATGTCTTTTATTTTGATTAATTAAAAAGCCATTAAACTAGTTGTTGTCAGTTCAACTCCAGCTCAAGGGTTTCCCATGGTGTCAGAGTAGAACAGAATTTTCCATGACTGATTGTCTTTCAGAAGTAGATTATGAGGCTTTTCTTCCTAGATGCATCTGAGTGAACTGATCACAGCTGATCATGTTATAAAATGAGAAGCCCTGTCTTCCACTTACTGTTGTTGTTACGAGCTGTCCAGTCAGTTCCAACTCATAGCAACCCTGTATAGTGTTTCTAAGCAGCAGCTGGTGGATTTGAGCCACAGACCTTTCAGTTCACACTAACTTTTTCCAAGGTCTCTGGTATGTTGCAGTGATGGACTTGAATCTTGGTTGTCCTGACTTCAGACACAGAGTTTTTAAACACTTCTATATCACCTTTTCTTTGTTCTCCCCTAGCACATCCTGTCTCATTTAAAAATAATTAATATTCACTATTTTTTTGCTAAAGGAGCTCTGGTAGCGTAGTGGTTACGAATTGGGCTGCGAACCTTAAGGTCAGCGGTTCGAAACTACCAGCCGCTCCGCGGGAGAAAGATGAGGCTTTCTACTTCCGTAGGGATTTACACCCTTGGAAACCCTGTACAGGGTCGCTATGGGTCGGAACTGACTCGACGGCACTTAACAACAACAACAACACAGTGTCCAGATGGCAGTGAGTTCTTAAATATTGTGATTTCTTATTTGTTGTTTTTTAATGATTCTTCGAATAAAGCTAACTGGTCATCAATTACTTTTCTGGAGAGATGTTCAAACAAAGAATGGTATAGAGTGGGGTTCTTTGGAGACCTTTTCCCAGGTCCTTCAGTTGTAGAGTTCTTTGGATAGTCCATTTTCATCTTCCTATTACTGCCACTATGAGCCTCTCTCCTAGTCCAGTTTTGCTGCTGGGAGCTCTTCCCTGGAGTCCTTTCTCTTAGATGCAATATTAGAAAGTCTGCTAAAGATACATACTGTCTCAGTGTTCACAGGACACACACCCAAAATGGAACCACAGAAAACTCTTGTTTGTGTCCAATTTTCTTCTCCTCTTGGAATAGATACAGAATAGAATCAGCCTGTCTTTTGTTTCAGGTTATATTCAGGAAGGGTGTGCGCTGCCATTGCTTCTTGTAGTTAATCATCTACGGGTAGTGATGGTATCACCCTGTCATATGCTCCTCAATATACACACTGCATTTCCCACATAGCCAAAACAATGCTGATGCTCACGAATCCTTATCCCTTTGCCCTTTCCACTTTTTTACATGTATTGGTGGAGGTGGCTACTGATATTAGGATTATTCCACCTCTTCGCAAGGCAGTGTCTAGCACCAAAAATTGGCTGCAGGTCTTGGAATATAGAGCCTGAAGTGATACTTGTTTTCAGCGGAAGGTCCTGGTTCTCAAGTCTGGGACAAAAGGGGAAGTCCCATTAGGTACTGATTATATAGTTCAAAACCATTCTGTTACAGTATAAACTATAGATGAAGAAAAGTGAAGTAAGTAATTTACCCAAATGTCACAGAAGAACTGGAACTAAACCAGTTTCTCTACATTTATAATTTTAATTGCTTTCAGCTTGATAGTAATTAAGAGAAAAGTACCTGTGAAAATTGAATATGGTTATAATAGAATCTACATTCCATCGCCGTATGTTAGACATTATCTGAGATCTTTGAAAATACATTTTATTGAAATAATTGATGAAAAAATAAAATTTGGGATTAGAGTAGCCTTTAAAAGATAAGAAAGGTTGAATGTGTTTAGCGTGGCTGCCTTAGGAGAGATTTTGGCTTTTGGTATAAATAGGTACGGGTGGTGTCACCGGAAGTGCAAATGCTTTTGGAGAAAACACTTAAACAGTGATTTACCACACAATGTCAATTCCCAAATTAAGTGTAAATCCAGATACAGTTGCACTCCGGTGGTTGCCATGTCTCTGTTCAGAGGAGACACATTTTTAGGAAGCTAGTAAAGGAATGAGATGAGGGAGAAGTGTGTGATTTATGACAGGGCAGTCGTTGGCTGATTGTGAGATAAGAAACCTACCAGAAAATAAGGGTGACTGCTGGAATAGACAGCTAAAGTGAAGTTAAGCTGAAATCTCTAGAGCAGTTAGAGTGGAAGGGGAAAGGTCAATCGTACTGATAAAATCTGAGATGTCCTGAAGGAAAAAGTTATTAGTCCAAGAAGGCACATAAATTGTAGGCCTATTCTGGTTGGGAGATAGTGAAAGTGCATGGAGAAATATACCATTATGTTTTATTTATTGGATTCTGGCATTGGGGTCTGGATTACATTAAGCAGGATGGATAAAAACACTGTTATAATCCAGTGCACTCACAGATTTAATTACAAAGACTAGGCAAGAGGGGATGGGATGTGCAATGAAAAACAACAGTAAATAAGGTGATGCTTTTTTCCACCCCCTCATATTTTACACTTTTCTTTCAAAGGAAGTCTTGTAATGGGGACCTTCTTTGATTACTTGAGTAAAATATGATTTTGTACTATGCCAAAAACATAGACCCTAAAACAACAGATACGATAAGGAATAAGGATGATGCACTTCCCAAAGTAATGACCATTTGTTATTATGAATCCTTGAATTTTTTAAATAATAAGCTTTATGGGAGTGGTTTATAACTACAGGTTGTATGTAAGTCCACCATTCATAACCCCATGACTGCCTGTCTGTCTATAAAGGTATGGTGCACAGGTAAGCATTTGTAGCAGCGTCTGTCTGCTAATAACCCTAAGGTTAAGCACTAGATAAGCACAATGTCAGTGGTTCACACCCACCAGTCATTCCTTGCAGACCCTATACAGGATCACTGTGAGTTGGAATCAACAACAACAACATCATTTACTTTGTTCCAGTTACAGAACCTAACAGTTATCCCTCTCCCATCCATCCTAGAAAACTGTCATTGGAGCTTTGGGTGTTTGGTATAAGAGATAAACAATAATCATTCAGGAATAATGAACAGCTAAAATGAGAACAGAGATGTAAGGAGAAACACCCTTCAACCCCTAAAAGAAAAATTGTTGTTGTTAGGTGCCATCGAGTCTGAACTGACTCATAGTGACCCTATGCACAGCAGAACAAAACAATGTCTGATCCTGGGCCAGCCTCGCTACTGTTGCCTCACTCTGAGTCCATCAATGCTGCCACCTGGCCAATCCATCTCGTTGGGGGGGGGGGGGTCTTCCTCTTTTTCTCTGTCCCTCCATCTTACTAAGCATGATATCCTTCTCTAGCGACTATTCTCTTCTCTAGCGACTGTTCCCTCTTGACAATATGTCCAAAGTATGAGAGATGAAGTTTGGCCATCTTGGCCTCTAAGGAGCACTCTGGCTGCACTTCTTCCAAAACAGATCTATTGGTTCTTTTGGCAGTCCATAGCACTTTTAGTATTCTCCTCCAACACCATAATTCAAAGGCATCAATTCTTCTACGATCTTCCTTATTCACTGTCCAGCTTTCACATCCATATGAGGTTATTGAAAATACTGACATCTTTGTTCTTCAATACTTTAAAAAGGTCTTGGTGCAGCAGATTTGCCTAATGCAATTTGTCGTTTGATCTCTTGACTGCTGCTTCCATGAGTGTTGATAGTTGATCCAAGAAGAATGAAGTCCTTGACAACTTCAATCTTTTCTCCGTTGATAAGAATGTTGTTTATTGGTCCAGTGGTGAAGACTTTTGTTTTCTTTACATTGAGATGTAATCCATACCGAAGGCTGTGCTCTTTGATCTTCATCAGAAAATGTTTTAAGTCCTCTTCACTTTTAGCAAGCAAGGTTGTATCATCTGCATATCGCAGGTTGTTAATGAGTCTTCCTCCTGCCATGTTTTTCTTCATAGAACCCAGCTTTTCAGATTATTTGCTCAGCACACGGTTGAATAAGTATGGTGAAAGAATACAACCTTGTTGCACACCTTTATTAATTTTAAAACATTTAGTGCTCCCATGCTCTGTTCGAACAAATGCTTCTTGGTGCAGATACAGATTCCTCATGAGTACAATTAAGTGTTCTGGAATACTCATACTTTGCAATGTTGTCCATAGCTTGTCATGATGCACACAATCAAAAGCCTTTCCGTAGTAATAAAACATAGGTAAACATCTTTCTGATATTCTCTGCTTTTAGCGAAGATCCATCGGACATCAGCAATGATATCTCTAATTTCACGGCCTCTTCTGAATCCAGTTTGAACCTCTGGAAGTTCTCCGTCAATGTATGATTGTAGCCATTTAGCAAACCTGTACTCGCTTGAGATATCAAAGAGATTGTCCGATGATTTCCTCATTTCGTTGGATCACCTCTCTTTGGAATGGGCACAAATGTGGATCTCTTCCAATCAGTTGGCCAGATAGTTGTCTTCCAAATTTCTTGGCAGAGATGAGTGAGTGCCTCCTATGCTGCCTCACTTTCTTGAAAGATTTCAGTTTTCATTCCATCAATTCCTGGTGCCTTGTTCTTTGCCAATTCCTTCAATGCACTTTGGACTTCCTCCCTGAGTATTATTGGCTCTTGTTCATATGGTACCTCTTGAAATGGTTGAACATTAACCATTTCCTTTTGGTACAATGACTCTGTATTCCTTCCATCTTCTTTTGATGCATTCTGCATCATTCAATAATTTGCCCAGAGAATCTTTCATTAACGAAAGTCGAGGCTTGAATTTTGTCTTCAGTTCCCCCAGCTTGAGAAATGTTGAGTGTGTTCTTCCCTTTTGGTTTTCTAATTCCAAATCTTTGCAAAATTTTAAATAATATTTGGCTTTATCTTCTCAAGCTGATCTTTGAAAATTTCTGTTCAGCTCTTGGACCTCCTCATTTTTTTCCATTTGCTTTAGCATTTCTATGCTGGAGAGCAAGTTTCAGAGTCTCTTCTGACATCCATTTTGAAAAACAGGAGAGATAAAATGACTGAATAGTGAAATTAAGATTTAAAAATCGGTATCAAAAAGTAAGAGCTAACAAGAAATGGGAATGTTAAAATGGAACCAAAAAGAAACCAAACGAAAATACAAGCCACTGCCACTGAATCCGTTCAGACTTATGGTGCACAATAGATAAGTACTGAGCAGGGTTTCTAAGACTATAAATCTTTATGAGAGAAGACATCCTCATGTTTCCTCCACAGAGCAGCTGTTAGGTTTGAACCACCAACTTTGTAGTTAGTAGTCTAACACCTAAGCTACTCTACCACCAAGGCTCTTTACTAACCACCTAACCCTTCCATTATGAATAAATATGAGCCTTCATAGAAATAGGAAGAGTGACACAGAATCAAGATGAAAAATGTGGCCTTGTGAAACACGTACTAGAAAGGGAAATGATAGGGAAAAATTTACAGTTAGTTTGGAGACTATAGAAGCCTCAGTACATAGATTCTTGGAAACTATTTTACCTTGGGAATGGGCAGTTGTTAGCTTTTGAAGTTCAGCACCTTTATAGGGTTCTTCATTGTTAGAATTTTAGTTTTTAGCTCTGAAACATTTTGATGTCAGCAATTGTGTTTTCACATAAAATGCAGAATTTGAAATGAGAAGAGAGCACTGCCCTTTTGAAATATCACCTTGTTCTGGGTACTAACAGTTAATACTTTATATCCATAAGAAGAGACATTGGCCTATGGAGTTGTCAAGACCATGTTATAACAGATGCAAAAAAAAAAGAAAAGTTGACAACAAATTGCACATTGCTTGTACATTCAAGAAAAACACGCTTCTCTTTAGGGAAAAAATAACTGAGACTGCAAGATTTTTATGCCTTGTCCACAAAATACTCTTAACAATATATTTTGGGTTCGATAGTAATAATAATAAACCAATGATACTGTAAATTGTATGACTACTAAAGCCATATTTATATGTTGATGACTATGTAGAAATTGATTTTGTGTTAATTGCCTTTGGTGCCTTTCTTCACATCTTTTATAAGGCATTTTGTCTCTCATTATTAGAAACTAAATCTTTTAGAGATAATATTCTCAGAAGTGACCATTATGTAAATGTTTTGTTATGATAAAGCTTTTACAATACAGATGAACATACTATTTTTTTAGAGAGCACTTTAGTGAACACTTTAAATATTTTCTTAGCTGTATGTTCTCTGTTCCAAACACTTAACTACACCATACATAAAAACAACCATAGACAATACATCAACAAATTAGTATGGCTGTTTTTTAATAAAACGTATTTATGAACTCCTGGCAGCATAGTGCTTAAGTGCTGAGCTGTTAACTAAAAGGTTAGTGGTAGGGGGACTGGTATGTCGCTGTAGGATAAGCACTGGTCTGAAAGGTCGATTTGAAAGCAAGGTGGTGGTTCAAACCCTATACAGGGTCAGTATGAATTGGGACCAGCTGGAAGGTTTAACACTTAACTCTTAACAACAGTGTCCTGATGTGGCACTGTAGGAAGAGATATGAACTACATTGTTAGCTACAAAGTCAGTGATTCAAACCTACCAACTGCTCCTCAGAACCCTACAAGGGTGAGTCAGAAATGACTGTACAGCACTTAACAACAACACAACAACAATTGTCTCCATGATAGAAAGACTTAGTAATCTGACCCCATAAAGATTACCCCGAGAAAATTTTATGGGGCATTTCTAATCTACTCTGTGATAAACGGTAGCTATAAATTGAAATTGACTCATCAGCACAAAATAACAATACAATTTACTCAACAGGTTTAAGATTGTGTTTCAACCACTGATCGTAGTTTCTGACCTCTGTTTGATAGTAAGACAGGAAGAAATACTGTCTATAATTAAACCTACATCTGTTCTCTTTTAATTGATTGTAGAATAAGCACTAGATTGCAAGGTTGGTTTGAACAGCAAGATTGGTGATTCAAACTCACTAGCTACACCTCAGAAGCTCTATACAGGGTCACTATGAGTTGGTACCGAATCAATAGCACTTAACAATAGCAGCAATATCCACCCAGCATAAATATCACAGTAAGACAATAAGGAAAGGGATTCTAAACTGTAGGCAAAAGTGAGGGTAACATTCCAAACAACACAGTTATTAGTATTATGGAATGACAAGTGTTTCCAAATAAAGATGACCTGGGCATTTCTGGCAATTCTCAATTCTTCACTAAGTGAACATACCCATTTTATAAACCTAAAGCATATATGTCTCCTAAAGATTTTTTTCTACCTTCAAGTGCATGCTTAAGACAGAAAATGATATAATAATCCAATCTAATTTGGCATCCTTTTCCTTATTTGGTATTTGGGGTTTAGCATTCTGGAAGTTCACATATACGAAGTTTACGTGTACTGTGCTGTCCTATAGTTTGTTTGGAAGTGAGTGAGTTTAAAAATAAACAAGAAGTAAGAAAGTGGATAAGCAAAAGTCTTTGTGATCTACTATATATAATTAAATTTTTCATCCTTGAAGCAATATTTTTTGTTTGTAACTGAGACTTAACTTTCTTACCCATTAATTTATTGATTAGATATTAAAAAGAAAAAGATAAAACAA
>NW_006409185.1:231384-232441 GCF_000296735.1 Chrysochloris asiatica | reverse complement strand
TAAAATAAAAAAAAAAAACACAAAACTTTTTTGTCAGACCAGCTGGACTCTGTGCAATTGTTTTTTCTTGGCAGGATCACAGGTAATCCATTGAAAAATTACAAATTATGCATTTAAAGATGAAGACTACTATATTAACCAATCAGAAGATGCAGAATTGGAAGACTTCCCTCTTAAATATCTGATAAAAAGAAACAAAACATGTATGCAAATTAGCTGAACTATAATTATCAATAATCCTTAAAATCTGTGAAATAGTGTCACAAAATGTCATGTATACATTGTGATGGACTAAAGGACTAAAGCAGTCAAAATAGAGTAGGACCAGCCAGAGAAGATAGTGTGAGGCACACTATAAAATCAGTAATACATAAGATGGAGGAATTTGAGTTTTGGGCCTGGAGAAATTAACATAGGTATGGGTCCAAATGAGTCTTTCATGGAAAAACTTTCGGAGCCAGCTCTGGTGAAAATACTATTAATGTGAAGCTTATTGACGATCTTAGCCTTTCCCCAAATGCCCTTTCATGCTAATCCAAATCTCTTTCTCTATCAATCTTCACTTCTCCCATTCCCTAATTTATTCATCATTCTATAAGAATTCGGTAAGCTCTTTTCCAATAATAGTTGTCATGGTTTCTATGGCTTGGAAACCACCAAGCAAGACCAAAGAGAAATATCAGTGGATGTGAGCCTATTCAGGCAATTAGATCAGCAATTTTTGCTTGATCATTAATTGTTGATATACTTGCCTAAATAGCTCACCCGAGGGTACCAGCATATCCTGACTTGATAGGAAGGGGTTTCTTTACTGGATCACTTAGACATAAATTCATCATAATAGAAGATAAAATTGTGATACAAATCTACTGCTTTGACCTTTTAGTGTATTATCTATTTTTGAAATGTTATTTTCAAAGTATTAATTTTCTGGATTTCTATTTGTATATTTTGTATTGCCTACAATCCTTTATCTATTTTCTGTAATGTTTCCTGTAATGCTCTCCTGAATTATTCTTTATTTTTCTTGAACTTTCTGTCAATCCTTTGCATGTAC
>NW_006409185.1:203547-204485 GCF_000296735.1 Chrysochloris asiatica | reverse complement strand
TTTTAGTATGTCCCACTCATCTATTTTGTCTACTTTTGTTTGTGTGGTTTTCAAAATGTTTTGTAGTCTGTGTATTCCCAGAATTAGTGCCCTCATATTTGTCCCAATTTTTTCATTGGTGGCCTTCAAAAGTCTGGGATTCACATTTAGCACATTAATCCATGTTGAGTTAGTTTTTGTATAAGGTGTGAGGTGAAGATCTTATTTCAATCTTTTGCATATTGTTTTCCAATTCTGCCAGCACCATCTGTTGAAGAGACTACCAACCTCCCCATGCGATATATTTAGATGTTGTCTCAAAAATCAGTTGGCTGTATGTAGATGCGTTCATTTCTGGATTCTCGTTTCTGTTCCATTAACCTATGTATCTTTCATTGTACCAGTACCAAGCTGTTTTGACCACTGTAGCCATGTAGTATATTTTGAAGTCGGGAAGTGACAGGCCTCCAACCTTATTCTTCTTCTTAAGCAGTGCTTTGCTTATCCTGGGACTCTTTCTTTCCATATAAAGTTTGAAATAGTTTTTTCCGTCTCTTTGAAGAATGTCGTTGGAATCTGGATTGGGATCACATTATATGTGTAAATTGCTTTGAGCAGTATTGACATTTTCACAATGTTAAGTCTTCCTATCCAGGAGCATGGTATAGAGGAATCCACCTGATTTTTGTGTGTTGACCTTATATCCTGACACTTAGTTGATTCTTCCAATGAGGTTTAGTAGTCTTTTTTACTGAGTCTTTGTGGTTTTCTATGTATAAGATCATATCATCTGCAATCAGGGAGAGTTTTACATCGTCTTTGCCAATTTGGATGCCTTTAATTTGCCTGTCTTTCTGCATAGCTCTTGCTAAGACTTCCAGGACAATATTTAATAGGAGTGTTGACAAAGGGCATCCTTGTCTGGTTCCTGTTCGCAGAGGGAAGGCTTTCAGTTTCTC
>NW_006409185.1:201130-202635 GCF_000296735.1 Chrysochloris asiatica | reverse complement strand
TAATCTTTATTATTTCTTTTCTTTTGGTGGCTGTGGGTTCCCTCAGTTGGTCTGTTTCTAATTGTTGTAGATGCTGTGTAAATGTGTTAATTTTGGTTCTTTCTTCTTTTTGGATGTGTGCATTTATTGCAATAAATTGTCCTTTCAGCACCGCTTTCGTTGTGTCCCAAAGATTTTGGTATGTTGTGTTTTCGTTCTCAGTTATTTCTAGGAACTTTGTGAATTCACATTTAATTTCTTCTACTATCCAGTCACTGTTCAGCAGGGTGTTATTCAGTTTCCATGTATTTGATTTGATATCCTTTGTCTTCCTATTGTTGATTTCTAATTTGATAGCATTGTGGTTTGAGAAAATGCTTTGTAGTATTTTCATATTTGTAAGTTTATGAAAATTTATTTTGTGGCCTAATACATGGTCTATTTGGAGAATGTTCTATGTGCACTGGAAAAGAATGTATATTTTGCAGTTCTTGGGTTGAATGCTCTGTACACATTTATGAGGTCCAGTTGGCTGACTGTGTTATTTACTTCTTTTGTGCCTTTGTCGAGTTTCTTTCTGGTTGTGCTATTGATTTTTGAAAGCAGTGTATTAAAGTCACCCACTATTATTGTATATTCATCTATTTCGTTCTTCAAATGTATTAGAGTTTGTTTTATATATTTTCAAGCTCTTTCATTGGGAGCATAGATATTTATTATGGTTATTTCATCTTGTTCAATTGTTCCTTTAATCAAGAGATACTGTCCATCTTTATCTATTATGCTGTTTTTGCCTTAAAGTTTATTTGATCAGAAATTAGTACTTCCATTCCTGTTCGCTGTTTATTGCAAGTAGCTTAGTATATTTTTCCATCCTTTGACTTTTAATCTGTTTTTGTCTGTGTGTGAGATGTGTCTCTTGCATACAGCATATTGAAGGATCTTGTTTTCTTATCCATTCTGCCACCCTCCATCTCTTAACAGGTGCATTTAATCCATTTAAATTCAGTGTAATTATCGATAGATATTGATTAATTGCTCTCATTATTATTATTATTATTATTATTATTTTGTGGTGTTGCTGCTTCTTTGTTCTGTGTGTTTCATTTGTCGAGTTCATGATTTTTGGTTCTTTCTTGTGAGTTTCCTCATAATTTTAATGTTTCTATGTTCTTCTTGGATTTTCATTCCAGTAGCATGTTGTGATGTGTTAATTTTCTTTGAGGCTTCCTTATAGTCCATTAACTTTTCTCTCCATTTAGTGCAGTCTATTTGATCCTGTAATCGACCTGACCTTCTCACTATCTGGATCTCTGTTCCTATGTGTTTTCCTTCTCTTACATTGTACTTGTTTTGATCATAGACTCATCTCCCAGATTCTCTGTGTTTGTTCTGTTCTCAGTTGTTCTGTTCTCAACTCTTCTTATGTTGACTTAATTCAGGGAGGTGCTGCCATGTATGTCAGTCTCTGGTTGTTGTCTGTTCTTGTTGGTTCTCAGTCCACAGAACTCCCTTTAGGATGTTTT
>NW_006409185.1:192588-200953 GCF_000296735.1 Chrysochloris asiatica | reverse complement strand
GAGATCTGAGCCTAATCTGATTTGCTTGCCTTTGTATGCAACACTTCTGTTTTCCCTGGTGGCTTTCAGAAGTGTCTCCTTGTCTTTGATTTTGGAGATCTTGACTATCATCAGTCTTGGTGATTTTCTTTTGGGGTCTATCCTTCCTGGAGTTTGTTGAGCTTCTTGGATGTTTATCTTTTCACTTTTCAAGATGTTAGAGAAATTTTCTTCCAGCAGTTCTTCAACTATTTCCTCTGTGGACTTGTGTAATTCTTCTTGTTCTGGTATGCTGATAATTCTTAAGTTATTCCTCTTCATGTTGTCCAACATGAATCTTAGACCTTCTTCAGAATTTTTTACCCTTTTTGTTTGTTCTTCTCTCTTAGTGATATTGAGAGATTTGTCTTCCAGCTCCCTAGTTCTGCCTTCCATCGCATCTATTCTACGTCTTTGCCCTTACAGTGTTCTCTATTTCTGATATTTTGTTATTGATCATTTGGACCTCTTTCTGTAGGTTTTGAATTATTTCCAATGCTGTATCTATCTTATTTGGTTGTTTCTGTAGCACTTTCTTGACTTTTTCCTTATTTTTCTCAACGCCATCTTCTTCTGATGCTTTATGCATCATCATTCAATATATTTCCCATAGAATCCTTCATTATTGCAAGTTGAGGCTTTAATTTTTTTCTTTCCTTCTTTCAGCTTGAGAAATACTGATCGTGTTCTTCCCCTTTTGGTTTTCTGACTGCATGTCTTTGCACATTTCAAAATACTTGACTTTGTCTTCTTGAGTTGTCCTTTTAAATTTTCTGTTCAGACATTTTACTTCCCCTTTTGTTCCATTTGCTTTAGCATCTAGATGCTGGAGAACAAGTTTCAGAGTCTCTTTTGACATCCATTTTGGTCTTATCTTTCTTTCCATTCTCCCAGCACTATATCAGACAATATTATTGTACTGTTCATAATGTCATCTTCTAGCACTATACTTGACAAGGTTCCACTGTGAATCATAAGGTTTTCAGTGGCTAAATATTTAGAAGTAGTCCTCCTGTCCTCCTTTCTAGTCTGTCTTAGTGTGGAAGCTCTGCTGAAACTATCCACAATGGGTATTTAAAATACTGGTGGCATAGCTCCCAGCATCACAGCAATATTCAAGCTATCACAGTACTACAAACTGACAAATGAGTGGAGTGGTGGAAAATGCTTCTTAGGAGTGAGGAGTGCAAAACTTCGTCTCTTGTGTGTGTACATATTGTCAGGAGGGCCCTGAGGAATGTTTCCTTGCTTAGTAAACTGGAGGGACAGTGAAAAGAGGAAGATCTCCAATGTAATGGATTGACACAGTGTCAGCTATAACAGGTAAAAACATAAAAAATGTGAGGATGTCACAAAATCTTGTAGAGTTTCCTTCTGTTTTACATAAATTCACTCAAAGGAACCTAATACAAGTAATAACAGAGGTTAGGTTTTAATTCATAACTTCTAGTCTTCTAAACTGCAAAAAATTAAGTTTTGTTCTTTAAAAACCACTTATTTGAGGTATTATTCCTTACAGCAGCACTAGGTAACTCAAAACATTCATATTAAGTTACCCTTTTTAAGAAAAATTTAACTTCCAAGTCACTTTTATTTTAGGTAAAATTCATTTTCCTGTGTTTGCAAAACTTAGGTCCCATTTTCTTGTTGCTTGTCACCAGGGAGCCAAAGTCAGCTCTTTCTGACTCCTCAGTCCTCCAAGGTCATGTTAAATTCCTTTTTGGCCTCAAATCTTTTGACTTCTTTCCACTTTTTTTTTTTTTTTTTATTTAATTTTTTCTTAAATGTTTTATTGTGAATTTTGTGATAGTTTACATGGGAGAACATTAGTTTTACATTAATTCTATTGTACATCATCTCATTGCCATGGTTACAAACCCCTCCATTGCAATCCTTCCCCTGTGCCCCTCAGGTCTTCAGCACACAGTCGCTCTCCCTCTCTGGATCTAAAGTCTCCAGCTGCTCCATCACTCCGCGTCATCATCTCTTGCTGCATTTCAGGCATCACTGCTTCTCTGGGTAGGGTACCGCTCTCTGCTCTTCTCCCTTGATGGTCGTAGGGACCTCTGCTCCTAGACTGAAAAGTTAATCAATCACTCCCCTCCTTGCTATAAAATGTCTACCTTTACATTTCTGACTGTCACAATCAGTCCTGATAACAATTATTCACTATTGTATCAAAAGAGATCCATCTGCATTTCATTGCATCAGCCCTGCCTAGTCAGATTGAATACTACTCACTGGAGATTCTATCCTCCTCCAGGCCCTCTGGATCTAGGTTCTCTCTTGAAAGCTTGTAAGCCAGTCACTTCTTGTCTTTGTAGCCTCCCAGCCCCCATTTTGGGTAGCCAATGTCCAAATTTCCCATCATTGTCTACTCTGTGTGTGGAGGGAGTGGGAATGATTCTTGCTGTAAGGACTTGTTCCCTCTTTTGAACTACTGCTTCCATAGGTGTAGGTTGACTTCTTTCAACTTTGACATCCATTTTTTAGGTGCTATTGAGTTGGTTTCAACTTATAGCAACCCTGTTTACAAGAGAATGAAACACTGCCTGATTTTGTGTGAGAATTATTACAATAATTCTTTAGTTTGAGCCCATTGTTTTAGCCACTGTATCATCCACCTCACTGAATGCTGAGGGTCTTCCTGTATTCTGCAGACCCTCTAGGTTTACCAAGCATAGTGTCCATTTTTCTTCTGCCTGCTAAAGTCCACTGTTGAAACTCTTTAGTAAATTTTAATTTGTAAACTAGAAATAGGATAATTCAAGTTATCTGACGTTAATAAACTTCTGGAATCCTAGTATGGCACTGTAGGACAACTCTTGGCTGACTAACTGAAAAACTGGTGTTCAAACCCAGCAGCCATTCTTCGGAAACCTTATACAGGGTCACGATGATTCAGAATTCACTCAGTGGCACTTAACAACATTAGACGGTCAAAAGTAAACTCTTCTCAGAATCAACGAGTACTTTCCTCATTTAGTCTCTTAGGGACAGCAATAGCACAAAGAGGGTAGTTTTAAAGAACAGGCATTTATTTTCTTAAAGTGCTGGAGTCTGAAAGTCCAATTTTGGATTTTGGCTCAGTTGACTCCTTTAGGGTACTTTAAGAGAGGAGCTATTTTATATCTTGCTCCTTGTTTCTGATAAATGGTTGTAATCTTTGGTGCTCCTTTGCTGTTCATACATGCATCTGTTTCCACTCTTATGTAGTGTTTGTCTTGCCCTGTTTGTCAATGTGTCTGTCCCCTTTTTAAAATGCCACTCAGAAAACATTAGGATTAGAACCCATCCTGTTACACTATGTAACTGATAACATCTTAGGAGAAAATCCATATTTGCCAAAACAAAGTAATATTTCTCAAATTTAGAATTTCAACATGTCTTTTGGGAATGTAATTCAATTAATAACATTCCTAGTATCTTTGAATTTCATGTCTTAGAATGGCTTTTGCATCTTGCTCACCACTGAAATACTACTTACCTTTTAACATTCACTTCTAAAACTGTCTCGCCTTGAAACATCCTGAAGAAAATGAATTAACCTCTCTTTTTATTTTCCCATGATTTTATATACATTTCAATAATAGCACTCTTGGCATTATGATTATTTAAATATCACTTTCCCCACTAAATCCATGCATCTTTTTTAACCTATTCTCTCAAAAGCTCGAATATATTTGGCCCTCAAAAATATTTGTTGAATTAATATATGTATGAATTAGTGCATGTCAAATAGGAAGAAGAAAACTAATCTTCTTATATTTATTCATGAAAAACAGTTTTTCTTGCATATTGTTTATATTATCACAATATTTGTGAAATTAAATGTATGACAATACACTGGGGTTTTTGAAGCTTCATTAATAATAAACATAGCTAAATTTGTGGATTGCTGAATGCTTGACTGGTTAGATAACCTAAAAATTGCTATTAGTAATCTTATGGCATGTGACAACAAGGGCTCAAAATGCTATTGTAATTCCATTAAAATAAGAGAGGCTAATGTTTGAATAACTAAAGTAGAAGAGAGATTATATTGAAGGGCAAGTTCTTAAAAATCATTACAAGTTAATTTGCAAAGAGAACTACTGGGGAACTCCTCGTATTTTCCCCTAATTTCCATAAAATAGACTGGCATTGGAGTTGAAAGTGCATAGGATCTGTAGTTTATATGCAAGCAAATTGGAGTGAATTCTTGAGCTACTTAAAAAGGATTTTTCATTTCATAAGTGGTATTTGAATTGAAAAATCTTACTATATATAATGGTATTACAGTTATCAAATCAAATATTATAATGAGCTTAAGTTGCCCATAATGTCATATATATATACACTTCATAAACATGAATTATTAATTTCCAAACTTGTTTACACTTATTTTTATACCTTTACACTTATGTTTATGATAAAATTATTGTTTACATTACAAGTAATGTGCCTGTTTCTAATCCTTTTACAAAGAGATCAAATCAATGTTTAAAAATAACTAAGACTAAAGCAAAGCAAGTAGAAGAAGAGTATATTGGTAAATACATACTATTTCATGTTTGTTGTTTAATTGTTCTTGAAGCAACTACTCTATATCAGGTTTTGGACCTGTAAAGATGGCTACCACAGTTTTTGAGGGGTCCTTAGACTCCTGGTGTAGTGCTGTATGATTCTCACTTGACTTCAAATTACAAAGTCAGCTGTTCAAAACCACCAGCTGCTTTTCACAAACCCTATAAAATGTTGCTATGAGTCGGAATCGACTCAATGACATTTTAAAACAAGTACATATAAGAAGTCCTGATGTGATGCTGGACTGCTAACTGCAAGGTCTGTGGTTCAAACCCACCAGCCATGTCTCAGAAACCCTCTACAGGGTTGCTAAGTCAGAACCAACTCAAGAACACACAGCAACAACAAAGTATATATAAAGAGCCCTGGCATGGCTACATAAGTAAAACACTGAACTGCTATTCTCAAGGTTGGCAGGTCAAACCCACCAGTAGCTCTGCGGTAGAAAGATGAGGCATAATGACATCAGTTAGACATTGCTGTGAAACAAATCACAAAAAAACTTAAGAGCTTAAAGCAGACACCATTTATTATTTCTCACAAACCTGTGGGTCAGGTGGGCAGTTCCATTATCTTGGTTGTACTCTCCCATGCTTATGCAAGTCACATGACTATTCCCAGAGTCAGTTTAAAGGGTATAAGTATGCACTTACATTGGAGTACTGGTGTGTGATGCTGTAGGAGTCAGAACAGACTTGATGGCACACAACATCAACAATATGCACCTATAGTAGAAAAAGGGAAGACTCAAGACAATCAATGCTTCAACTACCACATTAACAAACAGGACTGAGGTGGTGTGGACAGCAGTTGGAGCTGAGTTAGAGACAAGATGAATCACATCAGTCCTGGTATGGTACTGTAGAATAAGCATTGGACTGCTAATGTCAAGGTCAGCAGTTCAAACTCACCAGCCTCTCCTCAGCAAACCTATACTGGGTCCCTTTGGATTGGAACTGAGTTGGCCCTTAATGATAATATGGAGGAAGTTGAAGGGTAAGAGATAGAGGTAGTGGCAGAGAGAGACTAGGAAGTTACTTTCTGAGAGCTGAAGAATGTATTCTCTGACTTACAATAGGGAGTGATGTGCGACTTGAAGAGACATATGTTTTAGAAAACTAGATAGGACAGAGTGTAGGTTTTGCAGGGTTGAGTTTAGATGCATGCAAAACATCACAAGGCAATCTGAAGAAATAATGACAGGAGATGATGAAAGTCAAAATGAAATCAGTGGCTCTGGGTAAGAGTAGTGAACATATTAGATATTTAGGAACTAATTGTAGGCCTTACTGAAAATTTTTATAATGCCTCAGATCAATTTATTGAGTTTAGTGCTATCAAGAAGAAGGAATATTAAGTAAAAACGATTTCAAGAGTTTCTATTTTGAATGGAAAAATAATTTTGAATGAAAGAAAAATGTCAGGAAAGGACTTTTACTCTTGTTTTTATTTTTATCATAGAGGAACTATGAGTTTAGTGAAAGGCTTAGAGGGAAAAGAAAAGTTGTTAGATACCATGGAGTCAGTTCCGACTCATAGCCACCCTATGCACAACAGTATGGAAACACTGCCCAGTTTTTGCCATCCTCATAAACATTACTCTGTGTGAACCTATTGTTGCAGCCACTGAGTCTTTCCATCTCATTTAGCATCTTTCTGTTCTTCAGTGGCCCTCTAATTTAACAGGCATAAAACTTTTTTCAAGGGCCTGATCTCTCCTGATAACATGTCCAAAGTATTTGAGACAACAAATCCTGCTTCTAAGGAACATTCTGGCTGTTCTTCTTCCAAGACAGGTTTCTTTGTTATGGTAGTTCATGGTATTTTCAGTATTTTTTTTTTACGTACATCACAATTCAAATGCATTAATTCGTTTGCCGTCTTTCTTGTTCATTTTCAAGCTTCCATGTGCTTATGAGTCTATTGAAAATATCATGGCTTTGGTCAGGAGCACCTTAGTCTTCAAAGTGACATCATTCTTTGCTCTTGAACACTTTAAAGAGGTCTTGTGCAATAGATTTACCCAATATGTCATTTGATTTCTTGATTGCTGCTTCCATGAGTGTTGGTTGTGGATCAAGTAAAATTAAATCCTTGACAAATTTATCTTTTCTCAGTTTATCATAAATTGATTTTGGTCCAATTGTAAGGGTTTTTGTTTACTTTAAATCTAGTTGTATTCCATACTGAAAACTATAGTCTTTGATCTTTGTCAGCAAGTGCTTCAAGTCTTCTTTGCTTTCAGCAAGCAAGATTTGTCATCTACATATCACACGTTGTTAGTAAGTTTTCCTCCAATCCTAATGCACCTTCTTCATATAATCAAGCTTCTCGGACTATTTGCTTAGCAATCAGATTGAATTAGTATGGTGAAAAGATACAACTCTATCACACACCTTTCCTAATTTTAAACCATTCAGTATCTTTTTGTTCATTTTGAGCAAATGTCTCTTGGTCTATATACAGGTTCCTCATGAGTACAACTAAATTATATAGATTCCTCATTCTTTGTAATGTTATCTATAGTTTGTTATGACACACACATCTTTCTTGTATTCTCTGCTTTCAGCCAAGATTTCTCTGATGTCAGCAATGGCATTTCTCATTCTCGATCCTTTTCTGAACCTGGCTTGAATTCCTGGTAACTCCCTTCATGTGCCTCTGCAAGTATTTTTGAATTATCCTCAGAAAACTTTTACTTGCATATGATATTATTTGATCATTTCCACATCCTGCTTGGACACCCCTTTTAGAATGGGCACAAATATTGTTCTCCTCCAGTTGGTTGGCCAAGTAGCTGTCTTACAAATTTCTTGGCATAGACAATGAATGTTTCCAATGCAGTATGCTTGTTCAAACATTTCAGTTGACATTCTGTCCATTTCTGGAGCCTTGATATTTTGCTGATGCCTTCAGTGCAATTTGTATTTCTTCCTTCAATATTATCGGAAGTTATCCTATGCCTCCTTGTGAGATGGTTGAATAATGATCAATGGTTTTTGGTATAGTGATTTTCCGTATTCCTTCCATCTTCTTTTGATATTTCCTGCATCATTCAATATTTTGCTCACAGAATCCTTCAGTATAAAAAGTTGAAGCTTAAATTTTTCTTCATTTCTTTCAGTGTGAGAAATACTGAGTGTGTTCTTCCCTTTTGGTTTTCTAACTCCAGGTCTTTGTATGAATAGTCCATTGTAATTTTGTGTTGTGTGTCTATTTAAGGAGCTGCCATTTGAAATTTTCTGTTTAGCAAATTTACTTCATCGTATCTTCCAAGAGCAAGCTTCAAATTCTCTGCTGATATCCACTTTGGTCTTTTCTTTCTTTTCTGTCTTTTTAATGACCTTTGTTTTCTTCATGTATGATATTCTTGATGTCAGTCCATAACTCTGATCATTTGTTATTAATTTTCAACATGTCAGATTTGTTCTTAAAATGTTCTCTAAATTCAGGTGGTATACTCAAGGTTGAATTTTGCTATCATGGACTTGTTTTAAGTTTCTTCAGCTTCAGCCTGAACTTGCATCTAAGCAATTTATAATCTATTCCAGAAAGCCCCAACATTGTTTTGACTAATGCTATTTAGCTCCTCCACTGTCTCTTCCAACAGATGTAGTTAATTTTATTCCTACATATTCCATATGGTGAAGTCACTCTTTATATTGTTGAAAAAATATATTTGCCGTGAATAAGTCACTGGTCTTAGAAAATCTATCAAGAGCTCTCTTGCTTCATTTCTATCATCAATACCATATTTTCCAACTTTGGATCCCTCCTGTTT
>NW_006409185.1:180322-191767 GCF_000296735.1 Chrysochloris asiatica | reverse complement strand
CCTTCCAACCCTAGAAACTCACATTCTGGCACTATTATCAGATAATGTTTTACTGCTATTTATAAGATTTTCTGGTGTTAAGTACTGGACTGCTAACTGCAAGATTTAAGATTGAAACCCACCAGTCCTTTGTTGTTGTTGTTATTGTTCGACCCACAGCAACCCTGTATAGAGTTTCCAAGGAGCAGCTGGTGAGCTTGAACCTCTGACCTTTCAGTTCAAACAACTTTGTAGTCTGACGCATTAGCCCACAGCACCACACCAGGACTCCTTAGAAACCCTATATAAGGTAACTATGACTCAATGTCACTTGAAAATAACAATCCTTTAGATGTGAATCACCTATTTCTTCTTTCTGGTCTGTTCTTTGAGCTCCATTGAAACCTGTCCACTGCGGTTGACACTGTTGGTATTTGAAACCTTAGTGGCATAGCTTCCAGCATCACAGCAATACACAATCCACCATAGTACAATAAAATGACAAATGTTTGGGTGTCAGAAAGTAGAGTGTTTGATGTACAGGTGATTTAGTTACTACGCAAAGTCTTAAAGGAGGCCAGAAAAAATGGAAGGGACAAATTAACCATTCACCTTGTGTAGGGGTAGAAACTGCTCTTCTAAAACAAGAGAATTTTGAGTGTTGTTGTTAAATGCCGTTGGATTGGCTCCTATGCACAACAGAAAAAAAAACACTATCTGGTCCAGCACCATCCTCACAATTGTTGTCATGCTTAAGCCCATTGTTGCTGCCACTGTGCCAGTCCATCTGCTTGGGGGGCTTCTTCTTGTTTGCTGGCTGTCCACTTTACCAAGATTTTGAGGGTTGTTTGTTGTTAATGTGCTATTGAGTTAGATCCAACTCAAAGCTATCCTGTATAGGGTTTATGAGGAGCAGCTGGTGAGTTTGAACCATGGACCTTGTAGAATGAGCAAGTAAATTGAGGGGATCCACAGCCACTGAGTTCCATTTCTTTGTGAAACTGGAAGAAAAGGTGACTGGTGAAAGTGAAATCCATGAGGAAACCAGAAGCTCTATGGTGGTGAATAGAAATAGGATGGGAGGTAAAAACTGTGTGGATATTTGAGAGCAGTGAAGTGTCCAACGGAGGCCTGATGGGGTCAATGCAAGTTTGGTAAACCATTGGCTTTTTGTGGCCTAATGCTCTTTGAAACCTATTTGTAAAGCCAATCTAAATCACCGATGCTTGGCTGCTGTGTGTCTCAGTCTGGCTAATTGATGAATAGACATTATTCTATCCATAATAGAGTTAGTTGAGAGACAATGTATAGTGTGAAGTCTCATTTTCATCAATGGCAGGCTTCCCAGTTGAGTACAACAGAATCACTATTCAGATCCCATACATCTATTTTAAATTGAAAATGGAATTGTTAATGCACTTTTGGGATATATTGAATTTAAAAAATAAATATCATAACAACATGTTGGCAAGGATGAATCAAACAGAATTTGGGATACTGCCTCCCTGAAACTCCTCCCTTAGCTTCCATTTCCCTGTAGGCTCTTCATTTTCTTTCCTTCTCTTTGACAGCTTTGTATGATTTTCTTGTCTAGCTTCTCTCCCTCAAGCTACCCTATAACTTGCCAGGCATTAAAAGTTGTTTGTAGTGTCAGTTCTTCTGTGGAGGTGTCTCTGATCCTATTCAGTTGGGAATTAATTTCTTCTCTGGACTTTCATGTGACTTTGTTTCCACCTCGTGTACCAGTTACAGAATTTCTCTTGTAGAATAATTACTGATTCCCAGCTCCTTCACTAGTTGGTACACAAGAAAAAGGATATGGAATTGTAATTTAAGAAAGTGACTGGTGTTCAGTTTCCAGGAATTGCCTTCAGAGGTTTTGTTTCCATCTTGTTTTAATACAATGGTTAGCATAAGACTTCACATACTGTATGTGCCTTGTTTAATTTGAAAGGAAGGATATTTCATAATAGCAATAACATAGTGCTTTAATACTTTATTCAGGTGCTATCATTCTATTTAAATGACTTAGTTCATTTTTCTGAAGCAGTGAGGTTAAAACTCAAGTTTTTAGCTTTTTGCTCTAGCAACTTTATTGAGGTAAGATTTATATACTACACACATCATTTATGTACTGCATCTATTTAAAGTGCATGATATGGCAACTTTTGCCAGAAGTGTACACCCAAGAATGCTTGTTGTTGTTAGATGTCAAGTAGGTTCTGACTCATAGCAACCCTGTATAGGTTTTCTAAGGCTATAAAACTTTACCGAAGCAGAAAGCCTCGTCTTTCTCCCACAGAGCAGCTGGTAGTTTTAACGATCAGTCTTGTGGTTAAACAGTTCAGTGCTTGTCCTACAGTGCCCACCAGTGCTCTTCATAAAAGCTTAGTCGCAATGAAAATTCTTATTATTGTTAAATGCTGTCAAGACAGTTCTGACTTACAGTAACCCTGTATAGGGTTTCCGAGGAATAGCTGCTGGTGGGTTTGAACCACCAACCTTGCAGTTCAAACCAAACTTGCAGTCTAGTGAACTATCCCGTAGCACCACACAATACTCCAATCAAAATAAGGACCTTTCATCATCTCCAAAATTATATTTTCACCTTGAAAGCATGTGACTCCCACATCTTCTTTTTCTCATGAAACAGGTTTCATTTTTATAATATCATCACTATTAAATAACACAGCATGAACTCTTTTCTTCCTGATTTTATTCACAGAATGATTCTGAAATTGATCCATATTATTGTATGTATCAGTTGCCCATTCCTAATTACTATTTAGAAATATTCTACCCTATGAGCAGACCACAGTTAATGTGTGTATTCACTTGTTGGTAGACCATTGGATTGTTTTCAATTTTGTGCTCTGATGAAAAATATTGCTAGGAACATTTGTGTACAAATATTTCTGTGTCTATCTTACAGAACTTACCATAAAACCATTTTTTCCAGCTGTTCCATTGGAAAAAATTGAGGCTTTCTGCTCCTATAAAGATTCATGGCTGTGGAAACCCTATACAGGGTCGCTCTAAGAACTGACTTGGTAACACTAGGCAGCAACAAAAGGCTAGAAAAACTATTTATATAGGTATTCATATTTTCTGTTTCATCACTTGTTAGCTTGTATAATTTGTGTCTGAAAATATTTTTCATTTCATCTAAATTATCAAATTATATTGGCACTTCATAACAACCACCACCAGAACTCCAAATAACAACAATATATATAGAATATATTGTGATGTCTCCTTTTTCACCTGGGATATTGATCATTTGTTTTCTCATCTGGGATATTTTACTGATCTTTCCAAATAAATCATTTTTGGCTTCTTTGTTCATCTCTAAAGGTGTCCATTTTAGTATATTTACTGATTTCTGTTTTGATGTATGTCATTCTCTCTTTTTACTATTTTGGATATATTGTACTCTTTTTCATCTAGATTCATAAAATGCAGTCTTAGTTCATGCCTCTACATCTTCCTTTTTTCCTATTATCATTGCCAAAACCTACACATTTCTACCTTATACTGCTGTACTGTAGTCCATATAATTTGAAATGCTGTATTTCCATTTTCATTCAGTTCAAGATGTTTTCTAATTTCCATTGTGATTTCTTATTTGGTAGGTGTGTTACCTTGAGATACTTTAAGATTACTTCCTAATTTCCAACTATTTGGAAGTTGTCTAAATATCTTATTTTTATAAATGCAAATTTATCTCATTGTTATCATTACACTATGATTAATTTTATTGGGTCTGTTTTGCACTATATTGTATGGTCAGTCTTATTGAAGTTAAAAACAGCTGTAGCCATGTATAGACCAAAAACTGTCAAAATTCAAGCCAGATTCAAAAGAGGTTATGGAATGAGGGTTATCATTGCTGATGTCAGATGGAGCTTGGCTGAAAACAAAGAGTACTAGAAAGATGTTTACCTGTGTTTAATCAACTATAAGAAGGCAATTATGCTTATTGGAATACAATACATTATAAATAACTTTCGGGAGAATTAAAATCCCATGACACTTAATTGTGCTCATATAGACTGTGTACATAAATCAGAAGGTAGTCATTAAAACATAACAAGGGAATGTTGTAGTAATTAGGTGGTTTTGAATGGGTTCTGACTCATAGCGACTCTATGCATAAAGTCTCTCCAACCTGGCTTCCAAGGAGCATTTGGGCTATACTTCTTCCAACACATATTTGTTCTGTCAGTGCATGGTACTTTTAATAGTTTCCTTCAAAACTATAACTCAAATACATCAGTTCTTCTATGGTCTTCCTTATTCACTGTCCAACTTTCACGTGCATATGAAGTTATTGAAAATACCATGGCTTGGATCCGGTACAACTTAGTTCTCACACTGATGTTTTTAAAAGTTTTGTGCAGCAGATTTGCCTAATGTAATATAACTTTTGGAATCTTGACTGCTGCTTCTATGAGTGTTGATTGTGAATCCAAGCAAAATGAAGTCTTTGAAAATTTCGATCTTTTCTCAATGTATCATGATGTTATTTATTGGTCCATTTGTGAAGGTTTTTGTTTTCTTTACACTGAGGTGCAAACCATATGGAAGGCTGTAGTTTATCTTCATCAGTAAATATTTTAAATCTTTTTGATTCTAGCAAGCAAAATTGTATATCTGCATATTGCAGGTTGTTAATGAGTATTCTTCCAATCCTAATGCCACATTCTTCTTCATATAACAGCTTCTCAGAAATTTCTTTTCTGCATTTGTTCCACCATTATACCTTGAAGTCAAATAACTTATATTTAGTTTTCATAGATACACAGAAGGAGAGGAATTCTGCCCCAGGAACATGCCGAGAGTCTCATCTGTACTTTATTTAAATGATACAGAAGATGAAATTTTGGACTTAATGTTGGTTTAGAATTTGAGGATGATATGATTGGCTTATGGAAAGAACATGAAGCTTTAGCAGAATGGGGCACAGGGTGGAATGTTATGGACTGAATTGTGTCATACAAAATATGTTGGAATCCCAACTTGTGGATGCAGTGTCATTAGAGAATTTGGTTTGTTATGCTACTGAGGCCCTAGGTATATGGTGAGTGCTGGTGTGGTGCTGTTGGGTAAACACAAGCTGGCTACAAAGTCAGCAGTTCAAGCTCTCCAGTCACTCCTTAGAAACTCTATTCAGGGTTGCTATGAGTGAGAATCGACTTGACAACACTTAACAACATTGGTTTGGGGTGTGCCTTAAACCTAATGACTTTTGAGAAATAAGAAGAGCAGGTTATATACAGAGAATAAGCACAAATTATTTGCAATGTGGAATTCTCCAAGGAGCAGCAAGAGATTACTGGAGAAACTGAGAGAAGAATTTCATCCTCAAGACTTTCTCCTAGACCTCATTCCTAAATTGAGACTTCTAGGCACTTACATTGTGAGAAAATACATTTCTGTTTGTTAAAGACACCCATTCGTGATATTTCTTCACAATTGCACTATGAAAGTAACACAATGTTTTCTGTCTGTCTCTCTGTCTGTCTTTCTTTTTTGTCTAACAGTAGGTAGGGAAGAAGTTTAATCTTTCGTGCTTTTTCCAAACCTCATTTGACAGCACCTTCAAACAAAACCAAACTTAGCCTAAAACGTCATGAAACATACTATTACACATTGTTGTTGTTGTTGCCTGCCATGGAGTCAGTTCCAACTCATAGCAACCTTGTACAGTGTTTCTGAGGCTGTAAATCTTTACAGGAGCAGAAAGCCTCATCTTTCTCCCATGGAACAGCTGGTAGTTTCGAACTGCTGACCCTGAGGTTAGCAGCCCGATTCAGAACCATATACTATTGTATTATTTCTAAGTAAAATAATGCATTGCAAAAGTAGTGTTTAGTAAAAAACATAACATAAGTAAATTACTGGCTCATTAAATAAAAACTTAAAGTCTTAAAAACAAAAACAATAACTATTAGGAACTACTAAAAAAGATATAATTTGATACATGGCAAAGATGTTGTCATAATAGTCTATCCATTAGTAAACCCATGTATAAGTTCCACATTAAAGTTAACTAACAGAGCAGGCTCGGGGCTACTTGTTTTGCTTATAGACTTTGATAATTCCCTGTTTAACATTAAGCCTTTATTATTTATCACAAAAATTTCATAAATAGAACCAAAATTGCAATTATCTCAGGGAAATAATTTAATAGGCAAGTTTGCAGTAAAGGGGCACTACATATATAAAATGAGATATTATATTTTTATACAAATAACACTCTCCTTCCACATTTGTTCCCTCCTCTGGGAAGGTATTTTTATAAGCAATCAGCATAACATGTTTACAAAAATACCTTGTGGTCGGCTTTTTTTTTTTTTTTAAACCAGCTATAACTATGGAGGGTATTGAAGAGAAGACAACGAAGGCCCATGCTGTGCCAGAGATCCTTAAGAAAAAGCGAAGGCATTTCACAGAACTAAAGATCAAGTGCCTAAGAAAGAAGTTTGCCCAAAAGATGCTACAAAAAGCAAGGAGGAAGTTTATTTATGAAAAAGCCAAGTACTATAACAAGTATCTCATACTTAGAACATGTTGTCAAGAGGGACCAGTCCCTGGAGAAGGATATCATGCTAGGTATGGTGCAGGGTTGGAGAGGAAGAGCCCAACTAGATGAACTGGGACAGTGGCAGCAGCAATTGGCTCAAACAGCATTGATTGTGAGGTTGGTACAGGATCGGGTAGTTACATTCTGTTGTGATTATTGTCACTGTGAGTTGGTCCTGACTCGATGACACCTAAAAACAACAAACATCACAAGGAATATAGACTGAACAGATATACAGAACTGATCTATGAATAGCTAAGATGGTAAGAAAAGCAGACAACTTCTCTGCACCTGGAGAACCCAAGCTGGCATTTGTTATTAGGGTCAAAGGTATCAGTGGTCTGAGCCCAAAAGTTCAAAAGGTGTTGCAGCTTCTTAATACTCACCAGGTCTTCAGTGGTACCTCTGTTAAGCTTTACAAGGCTTCAATCAACATGCTGAGGATTGTGGAGCCATATATTTGCATGGGGTACCCAAACCTGAAGTCAGTGAATGAACTGATCTACAAGTGTAGTTATGGCAAAATCAATAAGAAGTAATTTCTCTGACAGATAACATGCTGATTGCATGTTCACTTGGTAAATATGGCATCATCTGCATGGAGGATCTGATTCATGAGATCTATACCATTGGGAATCTTTGCAAAGAAGCAAATAGCATCCCGTGGCCCTTCAAATTATCTTCTCCATGTGGTGGAATTAAGAAAAAGAACATCCATTTTGTAATAGGTGGAGATGATGGCAACAGGGAAGACCAGATCAACACATTTATTATAAGGGTGACTACCATGATTATTTTTTTAAATGGATCAGCTAATAAAACAGTAAATGCTCTTAAACTGAAAGGAAAAAAATAAACAAAAACCAGCCTTGTGGTTGGCAAACAAGTGGCATGTTATCATGTAAAAATATGGTAATGCTAGTAGTGTAATATCTACCGACAAAAGAATACTATTATTTTCCTATCTTAAATTAAAAAAATATCTATATTGTAGGAGTACATTTTTACAGAGAGATTGCTTAATATCTTTTGATTATATTTATATAGAGGAATACACACAGGATTTTGTATGATACTTAAATTTAGTTTTAATATTTACATTTTGCTTAATGGATGACATCTGAAAATTAAATCAATGTAATTTGTACATTAACATATTTTATTTGTAAATATGATGATGCTATTTAGTTCAAAGTTAGTCTTCATTAGACAGTGTTCTCAGACTTTTATCTGAAATTTCTTTTCATAATTGAGTTAAAATATTGACAAGTTGTTACCATGCCTGAATGATCCACACCTTCTGTGGTTCTGGTACTGTTCATTGCAATAGAGTGAGTTTTAACTCACAGCAGTCCTGTCCTGGGTTTTCAAGTAGGAGCTGTTGTGGTTAGCATCCCAATACTAATCCAACAGGTTCAAACTATAGTCAATGTCCTCTTTCAAGCAGTATCTCCACTGAACTAAGGCAAATAACTTCTAGATGAGACTGTTCACCATCAGACTACCCTATCTGCTTACAATTATCCACAAAGTAGTACTCTCTGTGAAATGGAATGTTAGCCCCACAAATATGTGTTCTGTGCCAACACTATACCAGTTATATTCCTTGGATTGTAAAAGCTGGTAGGGGTCTTTTTTTTTTTTTTTTTTTCAACACTATACCAGTTATATTCCTTGGATTGTAAAAGCTGGTAGGGGTCTTTTTTTTTTTTTTTTCAGTTGAGTAACCCCATCTATCAGAGTCCTGGTGTGGTGGTGTGGGTTAATGAACTAGACTGCAAGTCTGCTTGAACTGCAAGGTTGGTGGTTCAAGGTCACTAGCCACTCCTTGGAAACCCTATCCAGGGTCGCTATGGGTTGGAACTGACTCAATGGCACTTAACAACACCAAGAATCCTATCTATCAGTGTCCAACACAGAATTCATTGTCTTACAGTGTCACACCATTCAAAAATATGCACTGTCAAATGACGAAGGGGCTTTCGGAATTATCTATACTATGCCATCTGGGAAGTTCAGTTGTGCTGTGGGTTAATGTGCTGGACTGCAAAGTTGGTTTGAATCACAAGGTCGGTGGTTCAAGCTTACTAGGTAGGTCCTCCATGGAAACCCTATACAGGGTCACTATGGGTCAGAAATGACTCAACGGCACTTAACAACAACGCCACCTGGTATGTAAAGACTTAAGGGTTAAGAAATCACCTTCCAACTCAAATCTGTTTTTAATCTAGAAAAAGTCAGTTCAGTTGCTACATTGTCTTTTACTAAAGTTGCTAAAAAAGCTCTGCTGTCGACTTACGTGAGGCCTACTATAACCTGGGGAGTGTGGTGGCTCCACACAATAAGCACTGGACTACAAACCACAGGGTCCAAGATTTGAGCCACCAACTGCTTTGCTGGAGAAAGATGAGGCTTTCTGCTCCCACAAAGATTTAAAGCTTTGTTGGAACCTACTCCAAAGCACTTAACAACAATTATGACCTGAAAGGAGCGCTGGTGTGGCGCTGTAGGATCAACACTCAACCATAAGGTCTGTTTGAACCACTGACCTCAAAAAACCTCAGAAAACCAATACAGGGTCTCTATGAGTCGGAACTGACTGGACCACACATAACAACAACAATAAACTGGGGACAGGTAGAATTCAATTTTGTACAGTACATTTTGCCTGGAAAAGAAAGGGAAGTACTAAAGCAATTTTTTCTGTTGTTATTATTATTTCAAAGCAACTGAGAACATTTGTAGAAGGATCTGGTATTATTTAAAGATACAGCAAAAACTGAAGACAAAATTCAGAATGAAAAATGTTATACTTGCAGCCAAAAAATTAAGGGAAGTTTTAAGCTTTGTAAATTTTCTTTTCCCACAGCTATGATTACTTGTCATCTTTTGGCTTGTCTCAGCCCTCCTCTGCTTTCCAGTGCCATGTTGGAACACATACATGACCCAGCTGGAAGAACACACACCTGTGTCAGCAGTCAGGTACAATCCAGGCTTTAGGGAAGAGTGTTTTCAGGAGTTCTAAACTAACACTGCTGGTCTTACCAGCCAACAATCCTTGCTTCTGCTCCATACTAATTCGTGCCAGCTTCAGCATATTGGGTCCATAGATGACAAATGCTTCTGAAACCCAGAAGGTGAATAAAACTCACAGGATAATATTAGCTTTGCTTTAGGACCATGAGCTTTGTTAAGCATTTATGTAAGACGTTTGAAGTAAACATGTTTAAGGGTCACTGTTATGTTCAGGGGAAGGCAGTCAGTACCAATAAGGTACTTAGAATTCATTAAAAGAAGGTAGTGACACTTCTGAATCAATACACATAATGGGGTCTTCCTTCCAAGTGAAATTAAATGCAGGAACGGTTTGTATGTTTACCAAGATTATACAGTCTTGGCTTTTTGAGGTGACAGCAGATGGGCCGATAAGAAGTGGCAGGACTAAGTGCAGGAAACCAGCATCTCATCTCAAGCTCTCTTAACCATGAAATCTATGAATTTATGCTTAACTGAGCGATGAGGGGGAAAAAAATCATCAACAGTCTCAGGGCACATCAGGGTGACTGGGTGTACCCTGTACTTCTCCAGAGTAATTAAATCTTAAGCATTTTATCTATCTCACATTTGTTAAAAAGTGTGCATTTCTACTTCTCTTAAAATGTCACTCATCAAAAAATGTCATTTACACATGCTTGTACAGTTTCATTTAGTTTTAGATACTTTGTCACTTGGCTTAGATAATTTTTATTTCTTATTCTCCAGCTCCAGATCCTTAGCCAAGTAAACATCAGTGCAGACTCTGTTTTCCAAATTGTATCAATCTTTAAATATCAGTTGGGATGATTTCCAATACTTCATTTATTTTCATGTTTTTCTCTTTTGTTTTTCTTTCAGTATAGTGGTGGTATATTTCCACATAGATTTTAGTTACAAGGGGTAATTTAAACATGAAATCCAGTACCAGACAATATATTTCTGTGGTAAAAAAGGACTACAAAAGAATATTTAATAGCATGTTCTTTTTAATTTTTAAAGAAATATTCAAATTATGACTATCAGGTATATAAATATCCATTTTGAATGGATTTGTATAGAATAATGGTAGTTAGCACATGCTTATCCTTCCAAATGAAAACCCATTTATCTTGAAAAAGCCTTGGATGCTCTGTTTCCACAAAGTCATTCCTTCCTTTTGAATATCATCATGTAACTCCTGCCAGAAAATTAGGGAACAATTTTTTTTTTCAATTTTCAGTGGATTTTATGAGTTAATTGTATTAATTTGCTTTAACCATGTAAACTAAGTTTTTTGTTGTGTTTCTGTTGCACAAGTTATTGGAAAGATGCTCTGCTACATTTGGAACAGCTACATCCATAGGATTTTATGGTAAAATATTGAGATTAAAGCATTAGGAGTTAGGGTGTTAAAGATTGACTTTTCTGGTATTGATTTTAAAATGTGGAGAGAGTTAAAGCTAAAACCATTGCTGGATAGATTAAAATGGATGTGATAACCAAAAATTAAGTGAAAACAGTCATCCCTTAATGTTAGAAAATGATGTGGAAGGAAAAACTAGTAATAAGGAAGGAGTCATTTGTAAAATGAACTTCTTTTTATAAGACATTCGAAATAAAGACACTCAGCATTTGGATATGTCCAATGGCAAAAGCTCACCAGCTGCTCTTTGGAAACCCTGTACAGGGTTGCTATGGGTCGGAACCAACTCCATGGCACTTCACAATAACAACAACAATGGCAAAAACAATCTAACTTCCAAACTGTCTAAGATGACCTTGCATTGTTGTTGTTGTTAAGTGCCGTCGAGTCGGTTCCGACCCATAGCGACCCTGTACAGGGTTTCCGAGGGTGTAAATCTTTA
>NW_006409185.1:177816-180222 GCF_000296735.1 Chrysochloris asiatica | reverse complement strand
GGAGTAGAAAGCCTCATCTTTCTCCCGCGGAGCGGCTGGTAGTTTCGAACCGCTGACCCTAAGGTTCGCAGCCCGATTCGTAACCACTACGCTACCAGAGCTCCTTATATTACTTCCATTTAAATCACTAGCAGTGAAGGTGACTTTGATGAGGGAGAAGTCAAGAGCATGATTAATTTTCTTGATTCTAGTCAACAAACAGCAGTGCTTGCTGGAAAACTTCAACCATCATCTTCTTGATCTAAACTTTGCTTTCTTAAGAAACTTGTTAGCAACGGAATGATTGGAAAGTGGCAGAGGAATCCTTTCAACTAAATTAGCTTTTAACTTCAGTTATCTGAGAACTATTTTGAAAATAATGCTTCATATTTACATATTTTCAACAGGTAGTTGAATTTATAACACACATAGCAATATGCAGGAGGCTTGCTTTTGATTAGTTCTACCAAATGTATACATAATAAGGAATTGCTTATTTAGATAGAGATAGCAGTTCAAACCCACCAACTGCCCCTTGGAAACTCTGTATAAAATCACTCTTAGTAGGAACCGACTCAATAGCACTTCACAATCACAGCAACAGTTGTAGACTGAGAAAAAAAGATAATGAATCATAGTGAAATCTTGGTTAATAAATTCTGATCTGCCTCATTTTTTCCACTCTCACTGCCAATAAGCCCTCAAACATTGTTCTGAAATAGAACCAGAGTTCCTGATGATTTACTCCCATTTCTTTCTTCTTGTCCATCTTGCACATCAAGATTAATCTTCATGAAGCAGAGTTAAAATAATAACAATAATAATAATGCTTTCCTATTTTACAGCGAAAAAATAAATTCAGTCATTAGCCTGGCCATTCTTAGTCTTGGCCCTATTTATTTCTTGGATTACTTCTCATTTTCCCCTCATATAACCCACCAAATGAGAGTAATTCAATGTTTCCCAAACATACTCCTGTGCTTGTTCATATGACTTCCCTCTTGACTTGGCAATGCTTGTTCCATGATCTTTGCAGGCCCACTTCTGCTCAGCAGAAAAGAAAAACAAAACCAACAAAACTTTCACCTCTGAAATTCCATAGAATTTTAGTCCTACCTTTTTAGTCCGACCCAATTACTTCCACCTGTGTCTCAGTTAACACCTTCAAGTCAGATCACAGCTTGGCTCCTCACAGTTCTCAAAGCACTAAAGGTGGTGTTTTGCAGACAATACACTCTCTCAAACTAACTGATGAATGAATACATTAATCAGTTGCCTGTTTTGATACTCCTCCCACAACTATCTGTTTGTAATGGAAGCTGTTGGTGAGAGCTTAAAGAATGGTAAGCAGGAAAGATATTGTGGAGTGGAAAAATGAACAAAATAGAATATATCAAGTCAATTAGAGTATTTGATTAAGGAAATAATACCATGCCAACATACAATCATCAATAAAATATAAATGTAATGCCACCACAATGTCTCAGATTAAACAGGATTTCAGCTTAGAGGAAGAAACAAGACCGAGTGTTTCAAACAACTGACTAAAATACAGAGTCAGAAAATATAATTCCAGAAATAATATCAGAACTACTTGAAAAAGAATTTAAAATATCTGATTGACATACCTTCAGGATGTTGATCTTTCTCTTAATTAACTGAAAAGCAAGGAGAATAAGAACAACAAAAATCTTTTTTAAAAAATTTCAGGACAGCACTAAAAGAACAATCAGGAAAAAAATCAATGAATAATTGGAAATCATACCAAAAAATTCTTAATAAGAATTCAGAAATAGATTATACATTTAAAGGGTAAAGAAGCACAAACTGAATTAATGAAAGGTAGAATCAGTGAGCTTGAGGACAAATCTCTCAATATTCATCTTTAAGAGGAACAACCACAAAAAAAGAAATAAAAAATCCAAAGAAAGCCTAGGATTTCTGTGGGACACTATCCAGAGGACTACCTTTCTTGTGATTGGTATTCCAGATCAGAAAGAGACAAGAAAAACCATAATGAAAAATAAATGTCCAAGAGTTGCTGGAAAAAAAACTTCCCTAACATCAAGAAAGATGAGAAGACAGCCATTCACAAAGTCAAAGGCTCTCCAAATAGGTTGTTAGTCATGCGCTGTAGTGACCCTGTATAGGGTTTCTGAGGTTATAAATCTTTATGGGAGCAGAAAGCCAAAACTTTCTTCCACAGAACTGCTGGTAGTTTCCAACAGCTGACCATGTGATTAGCAGCCTGACTCATAACCACTATGCTACCAGACACGTGGTTACGAATCGGATTGGGAACCTTAAGGTCAGCGGTTCGAAACTACCAGCTGGTCCGCGGGAGAAAGATGAGGCTTTCTACTCCCGTAAAGATTTACACCCTCGGAAACCCTGTACAGGGTCGCTATGGGTCGGAACCAACTCCAC
>NW_006409185.1:165905-177565 GCF_000296735.1 Chrysochloris asiatica | reverse complement strand
AAAATATTTCATCAAATGTTACAATGAAATTAGGATATTTCCAAATAAACAAATGAAAAGAATTAGCAAAAATCAGAGGATGCTTATGAAAAATACTAAAGGGAGTTCTTTGGACAGAGAACCAACAACAGTAGACAACAAGCTGAGATTAACATACATGAAAATATCACCCAGAACTCAGTCGAGATACGGAAATGTTCAAATAAAACAAATTTAGAAGATTGAAAATAGGGAATCAGAAAAACCAGTCTTCAATAAGAAAAAAGAAGAAAAAAAAAAGTAAAAAGAGGGAATTATGAAGTTACATAATGAAGTGGAAATCAAACAGATTTCCAGAAAACAAAACAAAAATCCCTTTGTTGAGTATTCAAATAAATGCTTGTGTTTACATCAAAGAACCTGTAAGAAACTTGAGGGTGTGTCTCTTAGACTGTCTGCTACACAGGAAGACCTCTATGAATATGAATGATGCTTTCAGAGCTTTGTTCACTACACAAATAGGCTTCTAGTCTTTTTTTTTTATTTTATTTTAATTTTTATTGTGAATTGAGTGAAAGTTAACAGGCAGATCAACAGTTTTACATTCAACAAATAATATACCTTGTTTCATTATAATGGTTATAATCCCCTCCATGGTACTGTCAGTTAACAATATTTCTTTCTATTCATTGTAGTTCTTTTTTTTTTTCAAACACTCACACTTACATAATAATTCACATCACCAAAGGGCACATTCTGCTAGTCTGCCTCCTGGCTGCCAGCTCTCAGTCCATCCCTTTCCATGAATCTAGAGTCCTCAGCATCTCTGCTTCCATCTCTGGTGTCACTGCTTCTCTGGATAAGGCCCCGTATTCCACTTGTGTTCTTCTCCCTTGATGGTCCTAGGGTTCTCTGTTTCTGGACTGTAAGATTAACTACTCCCCAATTTTTGTTATAAAACTTCTACCTTTACAGTTGTGACAGTCACAATTAGTCATGATAATGATTACTCAATATTGAATCATAAGAATCTTATCCCCATCTCTTTTTACCATACCCAGCTTCTAGGATTCTTAGGACAGCACTGTGATACTCAGACAAGATACAATTCTGTGTATCAAATTATAATCCTTTCCATTTGACAAAAGAGACACCAATATTTCTTTCTAAAATAGCTTGTTTTAGAAAGAAATATTAGTGTCGATTTTGTCTAATGGAAAGGATTATAATTTGACACACATGATCAAAATTTGAAAGTTGACACAGATTCTGAAGAAACTATGTCAGTTTAGCTGGCAAGGGACTTCTTGTCATCTAGTTACTTCTTGCCATATAGTTACAAACAGGTGCTGTGGTAGTGTAGGGGTTACCAGTTGGGCAGCTAACCTCAAGGTCAGCAGTTTGAAACTACCAGCTAGCTGTTCTGCAGAGAAAGATGAAACTTTCTGCTGCCATAAAGATTTACAGCCTCGGAAACTATGCAGGGTCACTCTGAGTCAAAACCGGCTCCAGCGCACATCACCACCACCACTGCAGTTCCAAATGAAGAGATTTTTGTTTGTACAAACTTGTACATGCAGGAAGCTGTCTGTGAAAAGCAAGTTATATAGAAATATGTTATTGTTTGTTGTTAAGTGGGGTTGAGTCGGTTCTGACTCGTAGCAACCATATACAGGGTTTCTAAGGAGTGACTGGTGAGTATGAAACACCAACACTATAGTACAAACCGACCTTGCAGTCCAGTGCTATGTCTCACAGCGCTGCACCAGAAACATAGGCTATTTCTTAGTGAACGTAAGAGATGACTCAGAGGATAAATTAAAGATCCCTAAACCTGGAGCCCAAGAGCAATGAAGAACCATTCCCAGACACATGATTATATGTATCTGGTTGAAATTTACAAGTGTTATAAAAGTGTTTCCTACCTCCTATCTCCTACCTTGTTTGAATGTGTTTATTGAAGCTGGCCTGTCTCTTATCAACATTGTAGGCTGGGCGTATGGGAGGGGCATGTAACTTGTCTTCTTAATTCAGAAAGTCAAACTGAGAAGAGCAATACCTGTGAAAATGGTACTAGAGAGTCATCTACACATGGACCTTTTTTATTGTTGAATACCTGGACCTCATTCCTATGTAGGTTGCCATGAGGGATATATTTCCACTGTGATGAAATCTAAGTAATTTTTAGCAAGAGAGAGAATTAACAGGGGACACATTTTTGCTACTTTTCCCACTGAGAAATGGGATCTGCATTCCTTTCCCATGGAACTAGTAGATTTGACCATTGTGTCTCAAATGGACTAAAGCTTTGTTGTTATGTGCCACATAACAACTAAAGCTTTGTTGTTATGTGCCACTGAATTCGTTCAGACCCATAGCGACCCTGTATAGGGTTTCCAAGGAACAGCTGGTAAGTTTGAACTGCCAACCTTGCAGTGCAAACTGAAATTGTAGTCCAGTGCATTAAGCCACAACATCACACCAGGACTAAAGCTAAAGCTCTAGCAACCTTCAATTGATGAGGGGGCACAACTGAAAATAAGGAGAAGTAGCTGGAAACATCTATTAATAATTGGAACATGGAATGTATGAAGTATGAATCTAGGAAAATGGAAAGTTGTCAAAAATGAAATGTAATGCATAAGGTTCAATATCCTGGGGATTTGTGAGCTGAAATGGATCAGTATTGGCTAGTTAGAATTGGATAATCATACAGTTTATTATGGTGGGGTTGATAAATTGAATAGGAATGGCATCACATTAATCATCAAAAAGAACATTTCAAGATCTATTTTGTTGAAGTGTAATGCTGTCTATAATAGGATAATACTCAGACACCTACATGAAAACCACTATTATTCATATTTAGCCACTAAACTTAAAGCCAGTGATGGAGAAATTGAAGAATGCTACCAATTTCTTTAGTATGAAATTGATCAAACATTCAATCAAGATGTATTGATAATAGTGATTGGAATGCAAAGGTTGGGCAAAAAAGGAAGGATCAGTAGTTGGAAAATTGGGCCTTGGTGATATAAAATCTGTGTGAGATCACATGACAGAATTTTGCATGATGAATGATGCCTTCATTGCAAATACCTTTTTAAAACAACATAAAGGATGAATGTATACATGTACTTCACCAGATGGAATATAAAGAAATAAAATTTCCTACATCTGTGGGAAGAGATGGTAGAAAATCTCTATATTCTCAGGAAAAGCAAGGCCCGGGGCAGACTGTGGAACAGATAATCAACTGCTTATATGGAAATCCATGCTGAAGCTGAAGAAAATGAAAACATTTTCTGTGACTATCAAATGAAGTCCATGAAAGCTAAAATAAGACTTTGATATATCCCACCTGAAATTAGAGTAATCTCAAAGACAGATTTGATCCATTAGATACTAGTGACTGCAGACCAGAAGAGCTATGGGAAGACATCAAGAACATCATGCACAAAGAAAGCAAAAGATCATTTAAAAGACAAGAAAAAAGAAAAGATGGATGTCAGAAGAGACTTAGAAACTTGTTGTTCTTCATCAAGATGCTAAAGCAAATGGAAGAAATAATGAGGCAAAAGAGCTGAACAGAAAATTTCAAAGTGCAGTTTGAGAAGACAAAGTCAAGTATTGTAATGAAATGTGTAAAGACCTGGAGTTGAAAAATCAAAAGGAAAGAACATGATCAGCATTTATCAAGCTGAGGGAACTGTAGAAAAAATTCAAGCCTCAACTTGAAATACTGAAGAATTCTATGAGTAAAATATTGAATGATGTAGAAAGCATCAAAAGAAGATGGAAGGAATACAAAGAGTTACTGTAGCAAAAAGAAATAATCGATATTAAATCATTTCAAGAAGTAGTCAATGATATTGAACATATGATACTGAAAGAATCCAAGGTGCTCTGAAGGCTTTGGCAAAGAAAAATGTTCTGGGAAATCTTGAAATAAAAATAGGAATCTTTCAACTAACTGATACAGCACTGGAGACACTCACTTATCTTTGCCAAGGAATTTGAAAGAAAGGTACCTTGCCAACTGATTTTTTGTACCCCTTCCAAATAGAGGTGACACAATGGAATGTGGATACCATCAGATAATATCAATAATGTTAACAGAGAAGTAAAATTTTGATGAAGATAACTTAAAACTGCTACAACTGTACATTCACAGGGAACTGACAAAGGTTCAAGCCAGATTCAGATGAGGACATGGAACAAGGGTTATCATTGCTGATGTCAGATGGATCTTGGCTGAAAGCAGAGAATAACAGAAAAATGTTTGCCTATACTTTACTCACTTTTCAAAGGCTTTTGCCTGTGTGAATCATGACAAGATATTGATAAGAATGGATATTCCTGAACACTTAATTGTGCTCATGAGGAACCTATACACAGACCTAGAGACAGACATTCATTCAAGAAAACAGGGGACACTGAATGGTTTAAAGTTAGTTAAGTTGTGTGTCAGGGTTTTTTTCTTTCACCATACTTTTTCAATCGGTATGCTGAAAAAATCTAAGAAACTGGATTATATAAAGAAGAATTTGGCATCATGATTGGAGGAAGACTGATGAACAATCTGCATTATGGAGATGATATAACCTTGCTTGCTGAAAGTGAAGAGGAGTTAAGATACTTACTGATGAAGATAAAAGACAGCAGCCTTCAGTATGGGTTAACCCTCAATATAAAAAAAATTAAAATTAAAATCATTACCACTGGACCAATGTGAACATCATGATAAATGGAGAAAATATTGAAGTTATCAATGACAAAATTCCTTTTGTTTGGGTCTACTATCAAGTCTCATGGTAACTGCAGTCATGAAATCAAATAATGTATTGCACTGGACAAATTTATTGCACAAGTTTTCTTTAACGTGTTCAAGAGTAAAGATGTCAGTTTGAGGACTAAGGTGCACCTGACCCAAGCTATGGTATTTTCAGCAGCCTTTTATGCATGTGAAAACTATAAAAGACTGGATGCATTTGAGATATGATGTTAGAAAAGAATATTAAAAGTACCATGGACTGCCAGAATAGCAAACAAATCTGTTGGAAGAAATACAAACAGTATGCTTCTTAGAAGCCAGGATGGTGAGACCTCATTTCTCATACTTGGACATATTACCAGGAGAGAACATGCTTGGTAAAGTGGAGGGTCAGCAAAAAAAGAAGACCCCCCCACCCACCCATTGAGATCGATTGGCACAGTGGCAGCAGCAGTGTGCTGAAGTTTAACAATAATTGTGAGGACGACACAGGACAGGGCAGTGGGTCCTTCTGTTGTGGCTAGATTGCTATGGGTCAGAACCTACTCTACGGAGCCTAGCTACAACAAACTGGTTAACTAATGGAAAACTGTAATAACTATTGTAGAGAATATAACTTATTCCCATGTTGTTAAATGTCATCTTGAATCTAAATCTCCGTATATATGTAACTGGACTAAGAGAATGATCATTTGGTTAGCTGTACAGAGCCTACTGTTGTTGTGGGTAGGGTCTAGTTAATTCTGACTCATAGCAACCCTGTTTAGGGTTTCTGATGAGTTTGAATGGCCTACTGAGTGGTTCAGACACATCTTGTGCTTCAGTGCTTATCCTACAGGGTCAAAACCATGACTCCACTACAGAGCTTAGCTACCTTTATCTAAGAGGGTTCTAAGGAAAGGCAAAAACTAGCACTTCATCTGAGTATTGACTTCTAATATATTTACTAGCCCAATGTGCCTTTATAAATCAGGCTCCTGTTAAACAAATTAGATATATTTTCCTGCCCTCGACAGTAGATGTAGTACTGGTTTGGCGCTGTGGTTTAATACGTCAGACTGCAAAGCCATTTGAACTGCAAGGTCGGTGGTTCAAGCTCACCAACTGCTCCTTGGAAACCCTATACTGGGTCATGATAGGTCAGAACTGACTTGATGGCACTTAACAACAATAACAACAGACTGTAGATAGACAAGGGATCCAAAAAGGGTCAAGAAATATTAATGGGAGTATGTCTCTCTTTAATAAGCTAAAGCTGAACTATCTATAACAATCAGGAATTCCTAATTTTCCTTATTCATATCATTCCTTCATTTGCCCAGTTTGGGATCATCTGAAAATTTGATAAAATTGTTTTAACATTTTGGAGGACAAATGTTAAATAAAATCTTGTCATATGAGAACAGGAGTATCAGATGAAATTCTCAAGTGACAGTTAAATTCGAGTTGCTGATTGATGGTGAATAGTGTTTAGTACAAATATGTCCCAAATTTTACATTAAGAAAATTTATACTAGAAAATGATTCATTGTTTACCTGCAATTCAGATTCTACTGAACACCCTATACTTTTATTTGCTAAAGCTGACAACCCTCTTAGCAAGTCATATTAACTTTTAATTTTCTAATATCCCTAAACTGTATCATCATCTGAATTATAATGATTCAACAATATTTGAACAAATAAATATGCTATGTGTATGTGGAATCCCCTTAACTAATTAATAATTCTATCAAAAACTAAGGGTTTTTGCTATGGTATAGTGACTTGTGGTTGCAATGAATTTTTAAGTAAATGCATACAAATCATGCGTACAGAATGGATTCAGTTTGATATTAAGTTTGATATTACATAAAACTTCCTAATTTTAGTTTTGAGGGGCTTTTTTTTTCTGGAAAAAGAAATTAATTTGAATATTTTTGGATAAACTATTTTTGGGTTTGGCAAATGAACATAACCCAAAATTTTGAAGCAGTATTTGCAAGAAGAAAGTCTCTCAATAAGTAGATCAAAATAATACTTATGAGGATAACTTATTTTAATAGAAATGTTGTAAAAGTTGCCACAACAGATTAATAGGCAATTTTTAAATTTTGAGGTAAAAGTTGCTGTGCATGTGATAGAAAATAATTTGTTGTTTGAACCACAAGGTCTCCAGTTCAAGCTCACCAGCTGCTCCTTGGAAACCTTATACAGGGTCGTCATGGGTTGGAACCAACTCGACAGCATTTAACAACAACAATCTTTATTTGGCTTTCCGAAAGTCAACAAGCAATATGCCTTGAGCATACCAAAGAGCTGTTGCCATAACCTTTACTCTTAACAGACTGGTCTGCTTTTCCTTCACCTGCACCACTTCCACCTCTTGGTAGCCATTGCTTTGATTGTGCTTTTTCTTCAGGATCTTCCTGGTAAGGCTATGTTTAATCTCCTGTTACAATTCTTCCAAGAAATGCTTAAGGTTCTCAATCTCACTTATTTGAAATTCCCACTGAAATCTCTGCTTGTTTGCAGCTAGTGTGGGCACAACTGTTTAGGCACTCATTATGCAGAACATTTGCTCAACTTTAATTTTTCAGTCAGAATTGTTTAAGCCAAATCTATTAAGATATTATGGTGTTGCCCATTGCTACTACTGTTAAAAATGAATCCTTTGCAATGAAGGCATGAACACGATTAATTTTCTTTGCTAATTTATATGAATGATCTGGTGCTTTGGGCTTCATTTTCAATGTATTCTTGTCCCTTCTTAAAATAAGCTATCCATTTATAAACTGTTGATTTATTTGAGACATTGTCCCTGTAAACTTTTCCTAAAGCAGTGTTGATTTAATCATTTTTCCTTTCAAGCTTTATCACACATTTGATCTTGGTTCCAGTTTAAATTTTAGCAGAATTCATGTTGTTCTGTTAGGAGATTTTTAAACTGATATATTACCCTTTCTAGTGAATCAAATTTGATCCTTTTGAGCTATTCTATAACAAGTTAGTATGAGTTTATTTTGATGCCCCACATTTTGAAATCTGTGCATAATTTTGTATAATATGCATTTTCCAGAAACTTTTTGAAAATCCCTTGTATACACGAGTAGTAGTTAAATCAGTTAGATTAAATAGAACATATTATCTTCCACAATGTGATGGGATCTCATCCAGTTAGTTAAAGTTCTTAAGAATAAACTCAGAGGTTTCTGGAAGGAGGATTTTTGCCTTCAGATTATAAACACATTTGGCCAAAATTCTTCTTTTAGCCCCATAACATGACCTACCATACTGGAACACAAGACTTCCGAAAATGCCAGATTTAGAGTTTGGATTTGTTAGCAACCATAGTAATATGAGGAAATTCCTCAAATTCCTTAAAATAAATAAATAGGAGCCTGAGTTACAGAAGTGGTTTTCTGATCACCTTCTTACCTAAGGGTTGGCACCTGAAATTAATCCAGTGGCTTCTACAAAGAAAGGTTTGATAGCCTGGAGAATTGTTTTTGTAAAGATAACCAAGAAATACCTACTGAGTAATTACAATCTGTAACAAATAGAGTTTCCAAGAACTGCAATCAACTCAAAGGCAATATGTTTAAGTTTTCTTTATATGCATAAATGAGGGAGCTTGAAAAAGTTCATTGAAAAATTACATAATGAAAAAGTTAATAGAAAAATGAATTTTTTAATAGAACATTTTTTAATAGAAAAATTTTTCTAACTGCCAGGTTAGTGGTTCAAAACCATCAGCCACTTCTATATGAGGCTCCTATTAGATGGAGCCAACCTCATGGCTCTTAGCAACAAATATATATTATTGGTTCTGTCTCTCTAGAGACAGTGTGATAATATCTAGTTGATGGAACACCAAGTTAATGCAAAGAATCTAACTTCAACACCTGATGCTACATCTGTTGTCCTTAACTGGAGTACCTAGTTCCTGTTCTAGACCAGATTAATTAAGAAACTGTATAGGAATGGGTCTGTGCAAAAGAAAAAAAAATCATTAGAACTGAGAAAGGCCTGTAGCATGCAGATAATGACAAAGTACACATTTTGCAAGATTACAAAGTTGATAGATTTAATTTTTGTTGCTTCCATTCTTTGAGCAGAAGTCTAAAATATTTTGATATTGGTCAATGTCTCAAAAACCTCATACTAGGGGACACCTGAGACCACGGATAAGGACATAGCCACAATGGGCAAAGGCTGAGAGTGAAGTATTTGGCTGATGTGAAGTGAGGGGAGACACACATGAACACCCAAACTTGCAGATAATATTCATTTCATCTAGCCTCAATGGCTTGATAATCAGAACTCGACTAGAGGAAGATTAAAAAAAAAAAATTTATAATGGAAACAATGGTAAATTGCTATAATTTGATGAACTTGACCTATACTCATGAAGGTTGTTGTTGTTGTTAAGTGCCACTGAGTCAATTCTGACCCATAGCAACCCTGTGTAGGGTTTAAAAGGAGCAGCTGGTGAGCTTCAACCGCCAACCTTGCAGATCAAAGGGTTTTGCAGTCTGGTGCATTAACCTACAGCACCACACCAAGTACCCACAGAGAGGGAAGGAGTCTTCACATCAAGTGGATATGGACAGGCAACTTAGACACTGGCTACCTAAAATGAGGGGGCGATAAAGGGATGAAGTGACTGGCTTACAAAGTTTCAAGACGGAGTTTAGTTTAAGAGTGTGTGGGGGAAGATAGTGTCTCCACTGAATACTTTCCATGCTGTCTAGATGGGTCTGGTTAAAAGAGATGGGGATAAGATTCTTATGGTTCAATAGTGACTAATTGTTATGACTAATTGTGATTGTCACAAGTGTAAAGGTAGAAGTTTTGTAACATAAAGGGGGGAGTAGCTAGCCTTACAGTCCAGAAATAGAGGATCCTAGGACCATCAAAGGAGAAGAGCACAAGTGGAATGTGGGACCTTATCCAGAGAAACAGTGACAGCAGAGATGGAGGCAGAGATGGGGACAAGGAGAGAGGGAGCAGCTGAGGACTCTAGATTCATGGAAAGAGAGGGACTGAGAGCTGGTGGCCAGGAGGCAGATGTGCAGAAAGTGCCCTTTGGTGGTTTAAATTATTATGTATTCCTGAGTGTTTTAAAAAAAAAGCTAAAATGAATAGAGAGAAATACTGTTAACTGATGGTACATGGAGGGGTTATAATCATTGTCATGATACAAAGTATACAATTTGTTGAATGTAAAAGTCATGATGTGTCCAGTAAACTTTTACTCAATTCACAATAAAAACTTTAAAAAATGAACAAAAATAAAACATAAAACTCCTCATACTATAGAACATAAAACTCACGTATCTTAATATGTTGTTTTTGTTGTGTGCCGTGGAGTCGGTTCTGACTCGTAGTGACCCTGTACAGAGTTGCCGAGACTGTAAATCTTTACAGGGGCAGAAAGCCTCATCTTTCTCCCACGGAACAACTGGTAGTTTCAAACTGCTGACCTGGTGGTTCACAGCCTGATTCGTAACCACTACACTATAACTTAATATAGTTTAGGCTAAAATGACTAATTCATTAAGAAATGCTCTGAATCTCTGTATTGAAACCTCCTTATCTTTAAAAAAAATTTTTTTTACATTGTCTCATTGAATTTTTTTATTATACTCTTTACAACAAAATGTGTTGTTTGGTTTAGAGATATACAATTAGTATAACTTTTTCAAATACTTTGAGTAGATCAAATCATAGTTTGCTTTAGGAATTATTTGAATATTGTTCATAGTATTGAAAATTTTATAAATTCTTTGGGACAATTTTTCTACTCTTAAAATTATACATTGTATAAAATCACCTCCTCTGACGTTCTGTAAAGCTAATTTATCTACCTAGCCATCGTGGTTACTCGGTAAACCAATCATATAATTTGTTTAATTGTGTTTTGAGAATGCAATATGTCTACTTCCACTTTTGTTGTTCTTAATTACCAAAGATAGACAGTTCTCTTTAATAATGAAAGCAAGCTATAAAAGATATAAATCTATATGCTGTTATTGTTGTCAGGTGCTATTGCATCAGTTCTAATTCATTTGACTCCAGGCACAACAGACCAGTCCTACTGTATCTTCACAATTGTGTTTGAGCTCATTGTTGCTACCAATGTGCCAATCCATCACATCGAGAGTTTTCCTCTTTTGTGCTGACATTGCACTTTTTCAAGAAAGATGTCCTTTCCCAGTGATGGGTTTCTCCTAATAGCATGTCCAGATCTTGCCATCTAGCATCTAAGGAGCATTCTGACTGTACTTCTTTCAAGACATTTTTTTTTTTTTTTTTCTTGTGGCAGTCCATGGTACTTTGAAAATTCTTCTCCAACACAATGATTTAAATACATCAATTCTTCTTTGGTCTTCTGTATTCGTTGTTCAGCTTTCACATGCACATGAGGCAATGGAAAATATTGTGGCTTGGGTCAGATGCATCTAAGTCCTTGAAGTGACAACTTTGCTCTTCAATACTTTAAAAAGGTATTTTGCAGCAGATTTACCTAATGCAATAAGTCATTTGGTTTCTTGACTGATGCTTCTTGAAGCATTGATTATGGACTCAAGAAAAATGAAATCTTTGACTTTAGTTTTTCTCTGTTCATCAAGATATTATTTACTGGACCAGTGGGAGGCTCTTTGTTTTCTTTACATTCAGGTGCAATCCATACTGAAGGCTGTAGTTTGTTTTTTTTTAATAAGCCCTCTTTCTTTTCAGCAAGCAAGGTTGTGTCATCTGCATATCACAGGTTTTTATTGAGTTTTCCTCCAGTCTGACTTCCTCCAGTTCTTCATATTATTTAGCTTCTCAGATCATGTGCTCAGAATACAGATTTAATAACTATGTTGAAAGAATACAACCCTGGCACACACCTTTCCTAATTTTAAAGCATTCAGTATCC
>NW_006409185.1:154694-162995 GCF_000296735.1 Chrysochloris asiatica | reverse complement strand
AGCCAGGAGGCAGACTTGCAGAATGTGCCGCTTGGTGGTTTAAATTATTTTATATGCCTGAGTGTTTAAAACAAAACAAAACAAAAGAGCTACAATGAATAGTTAGAAATAATATTAACTGATGGTACATGCAGGGGATTATAACCATTGTAATGAAAGAAAGTATATGATTTGTTGAATGTAAAACTGATGATCTGCCTTGTAAACTTTCACTAAATTCACAACAAAAACTTAAAAAAAAAAGATCCTTGTGCATTGAAACTTGTCGACCCAGGGACAGAAACCTGTGACATCAGAGGAGTGGCAGAGTTGCAGCAGCAGAACAAAAAGCAGTGCATGAGAGAGAGCAGTGGGCTTCCCAGCCCATTAAGTTGGCTTATAGAAGAAGTATGTTTTCTGATTCTGGGAGTTAGAGCCAAGTGCCTTAAGGCTGAGTTTTAATCGTTGAATCGTGTGTCGTGTGGGCAGTTATCAACAGCTGACAGGAACAACTGTGTCTAGAGCATTTTCTGATCCTGCATTGTAACTTATTAACTCCCCTAACAAACCCTATTGTTGTTGTTGTTGTTGTTAAGTGCCATTGAGTCGGTTCCGACCCATAGCGACCCTGTAACAGGGTTTCCGAGGGTGTAAATCTTTATGGGAGTAGAAAGCCTTATCTTTCTCCCGCGGAGCGGCTGGTAGTTTCGAACCGCTGACCTTATGGTTCACAGCCCGATTCGTAACCACTACGCTACCAGAGCTCCATAACAAACCCTATAACTGTGAATATTGTGTCTTGAGTTCTGTGTGGCCATTGTACTAGAATATTGAACCCAGCTGAGTAGAGAAGGCTGTGGGAGGAACTGTTGGTATCACATATTGTTGCACTACCCTATAGGGGGAGTCCTGATGTGGCGCTATGGGTTAATGCACTGGACTGTGAGTCAGTTTGAACTGCAAGTTTACCAGTTGCTCCTTGGAAACCTTATACAGGGTCGCTATGGGTTGGAACTGACTCGTTGGCACTCAACAATAACAACAGCCCTAAAGGACAGAGTAGCATTGTCTCGGAGGGTTTCCAAGAATGTAATCTTTCAGAAGCAGACTGCCACATCTTTCTTCCCTGGAGTGGATGGTGGGTTGGAACCACTAACTTTTCATTTAGCAGCCAAGTGCTTTAAACCATTTCACCACCAGAGCTCTGTCATTAGTCTTTGTTGCATTGAGTTGGTTCCAATTCTTAGCCACCCTGGAAAGGGTTTCCAAGAAGTGGTTGGTGGGTTTAAACTGCTAACCTTGTAGTTCAAGCCAAGTTTGCAGTCCAGTACTTAATGAAAAAATAAAATCTGCACTGAGATATCATCTAACTCATGCTAAAATAGCATTGATCAAAACAACAACAACAAAAAAAACAAATGTTGAAAATGTGTGGAAATTGGAAATTTTATCCACCACTATATAAAGGAGCTTTGGTAGTGTAGTGGTTACGAATCGGGCTGTGAACCGCAAGGTCAGAAGTTTGAAACTACCAGCTGTTCCGTGGGGAGAAAGATGACACTTTCTGCGTCCATAGAGATTTACAGCCTCGGAAACCCTGTACAGGGTCGCTATGAGTCGGAACCGACTCCACAGCACATAACCACCAAACACCATGGGAATGTAAAAGGAGCTCTGGTAGCATAGTGGTTATGAGTCATGCTGCTAATCCCATGGTCAGCAGTTTGAAACTACCAGTGGCTCTTAAAGAGAAAGATGAGACTTTCTGCTTCTGTAAAGATTTGCAGCCTCAGAAACCCTATAACTAGGTTGTTATGAGTTGGAACCGACTCCAAGGCACATAACCACCACCACCATGGGAATGTAAAATGGTACAACTGGGCTAAAAAGTATGGTGATTCCTTAAAAGTTTTTAAAATGGATCTACTTCATGACTCAGAATTCTTCTGTGGTACTGTAGGATAAGCACTGGGCTATTTAACATAAGGTTGGCTGTTTAAATCCACCAGTTGCTCTTCAGAAACCCTATACAGGTTCTCCATAAGTTGAAACTGAATCAACAGCACTTAGTAAGAGCAACATAAGAATCAGCAATTCTACTTCTAGTAATATACCATAGGGATCTAATAGAAGAGACACAAACAGACATATGCCTATCTTATTTCACAACAGCAGTTGTATACCATCCCATATTCTTTATGATGACTAAAATAAGACTGATAACATTAAATATTGGCAAACTGAAGAAAATAAATTGCTGGTTATTGTTGTTGTTAAGTGCTGTCAAGTTGGTTCCAACCCATAGTGACCCTGTATAGGATTTTTGAGGAGCAGCTGGTGAGTTTGAACCACTAATTTTGTGATTCAAACAAACTTTACAATCCAGAGCATTAACCCACAGTGCCATACCAGGGCTCCTGAAAGGAGTGTAAATAGCATAACCTAGCAGAAAACAATCTGTCAGATTTGTGTCTATTTATATAATAACAACTATTTGAATTTTTTTCAAAAATGCAATATTAATAAATCTTGTAAAACATTATTTCTCAAAGTTATCAGATATATGAAAAGCAATTACATATTGCAAGCTTCCATTTATGTAGTATCCAAAAAAGATGTAAAATTTCACTCTCACAGCAGAAATACTTTTTTCAGGTGTGGTGGGCAGAAAATCATTAGGAAAATTTCAGGGCAGGGTAACTTAAATGTTCTTTTTCTTGCTTGGTATACAATTTTAAAAAGTCATCAAACTGAAAAGACCTGTGAATTCTATTGCATATGAATTAGACCATAATACAAACATTAAAAACTGTAACAATCTTACTGACATTGAATTTGAAATTTTTAAAAAGGCAAACTGAAACAATTTTAGCTGAGAACAGAAACTTAAAATGACATTGTCTTCTGAACAAGACATTGCAGTGGGTTATTTAAGTGATTTATGGGCTAATGTCCAAACACAACATGGGTCATCATTATAGATACAATGGGGAAGCTAACTATGTATCACATTATTTTTCCATAAACTTGTAGCAGTCATGCTGGAATTAAGGTAGAGTTAATCGGGTTATTTTGTAATCACACCAAACTCAGTGATGAATCTCTGGAAATATTTACGTATGTGATTTAAGCAAAATACAATAGTGTTACAATGTTATTGCTGCTAACTGACATTGAGTACATGGGTGTTACAATGAAAAATATTCCTCCCTTTAATATTCTTGTGTTTATAGTTTTTTATCCTTCTCTCATCTGCAATTGCATTCTGGTTGTCCTTAGAATACCCCTTAAAACATTCTTATCTCTCTGTAGCAGGGTATGATCACACTCCATACTCCTCCTTTATCTTTGACCCTGATTATCCACAGCAAATAATGGAGAAGGCTAGATTCTACCTTAGAAAACACTGTAAAATGCATAAATTCGATTAGTTGTATCACCTACGATAGGGGTTCAAAAAGTCTGGGGAAAAATTCCATTATCTTTAAATTCCAGTTTTCACTTGAACTTTTGGAAGCCCCCCTCCTTGAAAGCTTTGAGAACCTTGCAGATTAGGAAAACAACATAGAAGACGAATGCAGCTAACTTCTAAGTACAATGAGTTTATCTTAGAAATTTTTATTTTAAATGGAAGAGTTCCTATAAATCTGTAATGGTATTTGAGATTGACAGATTGGTTTATGTCACAAAGATGCTGTCTTTTAACAAGTTGTAAATAGTAAGTATTCTTAACATTGTAGGTATAAAATACAAAGAAACTGGTGATAAAGAAAAGACAAAGGGGGTTGGTATTTATTTAACTGCTAACAGAGATCAGTTATTGTATTTAACTCACTTAACTCTTGAAATAATCCAGTTAAATAGTTATGATTATTCATATTTCAAAAATGAAGACGCTGAAGTTTACAGATGTCAAGTTCAAAATCATAAAGATCTGGCAGTTGACCTCTGATGCAAAACATGTGTTCATCACTGTGGAATTGTCTATTCAAATCAGTTGTTTACCTAAAGAGACCAACAAGAATCATTGTGTTTTCTGGAGTGCTAAGGTAAGTGAATTAAATTAAATTTGATATACAGTGAGTGTTGTATTGCTAGGGTCTTAGAACAATTGTTACATTAGTTTAGAATGGCATTAATACCTACATTTGTATTCGTAGCAACAGGACGTATTGTACTATGGTTTTATGGCTGTGTGTCAAAAATTTGAAATTAAGTTTTACTATAAAACAGTTGAGTATTACATTTGTGTATATAGATATTTTGCCTTACACTAAATGACCGTATAGATTTGGTTTTAGGATTGTTTTGTTCTGACTTTTTTAGTTATCTTAGCTTCCATTGGACTGTAATTTCTCACCTCATTCTAACAAGGTGTCTGTCAATAGTAATCACTCTCTTTTTCTTAAGTTGAAACTTCCAATATGCTATAGGCTGGGAATGAACTGATCAAGCCTATTAAATGTTTACATAAAAAAATATTATATAAACCTTGGTAGAGGATATATGGTGGTGGTGGTTATGTGCTGTGGAGTCAGTTCCGACTCATGGCGACCCTGAGGATATGTTGTTGTTGTTGTTGTTAAGTGCCGTCGAGTCGGTTCCGACCCATAGCAACCCTGTATGTAGGGCTCTTTATATATGAACTCTATGGACTTTAATGTATTTTGTGATATATCTATGTCTATTCAATTCTCATATGTATTCTTCTACTTACTGGTTTGTCCTTGACTGAGTTTCAGGGTGATGAAGTTGCTGGAGAGCTGAGATATGACCAAGGTTAACTGTTATCATATATAATTTATGACTGTCTTTATGTATCAGCTGTAATCTTCTGCAATATTTCATTCATATGCAGTTATTTTCCAAAGAAAATTATAAACCTTACCAACGTTATAATTTAAGACAAATGTCAATTTCAAAATGAGTTGATAAATTTATAGGTTTTTCTCATTTTTAAATTTTAGCATATACGTTAAAAGTTCAATTAAAATATCCTTAGAGACTTTACATAGTTACAAAGAATGATTTTTCAGTAGAAATTTGACCCAACTTTTGTTACTATATTGTCATTGTTGTTAAGTGCCATCGAATTGGTTCCAAATCATAGTGACCCCATATAGGTTTTTTGAGGTGTGACTGGTGAGTTTGAACCACTGACCGTGTGATTGAAATGGCCTCGCTGTCCAGTGCTTATTCTACATCACTACATCAGGACTCTGTTATTATATTGGAATATTTTTATATCAGTCTACTTCATAATTGAAGTCCTGGTGTAGTTGTAGGGTAAACCGCTAACCACAAGGTCAGCAGTTCAAACTCACCAGCTGCTCCTGGACCCCCTATATGTGCTTGTTTCGAGTTGGCAATGACTAACCAGCACACAACAACAATTTCATAATCATTCAACTTGTCTTCTGTTTTATCTAGGAAATTATGATATCCAGAATGTCTTTTATTTTCTACCGTTATCTCTAAATGTTACAATGAATAATGTTTGCTAAGATTTAGAAACCTTTCATTGATAAATAGCTACACTATTAAATAAATAAGTAGAAACAATGAAATTGACCTACTTCCTATTTCAATTTCTTGCCTAAACAGTTAAAGACCTTTTTTTTTATTATAATTGAAAAATGGTGGTGACTTATAAGTCCAATTTCCTAGATACACCATTTTATCAAAAGTACACCACAGTAAAATTTTAATGAAAAGAAAATGGGTAATACATGTTAAATTATAAGTTAGTCCATTAGTGTTTTTCAATAATAGCCTAGATAAGCTTTAATTTTATCACTTCTAAAAGTCTCATTAAAATATACACAAAAATTCTTCTTATTGATATTTAGGAATGAAAATCTGCCATATTATAAAAAAAAAGTTAACAGATATTAAGGCAACCAACTACGAATGATGTTATGTATAATAAATAGTACAGCGAAAGCTGTGAAAGCCAGAACTCAATGTTGGTTGTTGTTAGATTCATTGAGTTTGTTCCGACTCATAGCTGCCCTGTGTACTAAAGAACAAACTACTTCCCAGACCTATTGTTTTTGTTGTTGTTAAGTGCCATCAAGCTTGTTCTGACCTACAATGACCCTGTATAGGATTTCCAAGGAGTGGGTGGTGAGCTTGTACTGCCAACCTTGCAGTTCAAACAGACTCTGCAATCCAGTGCATTACCATCCTTATGATCATGCCAGTGACTGAACCATTGTTGCAGCCGCTGCATCCATCCATCTCATGGGGACTTTTTCTCTTTTGTTGCTGGCCCTGTACTGTAGCAAACATGATGTCCTTCTCCAGGCACTGGTTCCTCCTGAAAATATGTACAAAGTACACTAGATAAAGTCTTGCTACATTCCTTTTAAGGAGCATTCAGGTTATATTTCTTCCAAGACAGATTTATTTGTTCTTTTGGCACTCCATAATATATTCAATATTCTTCCCCAACACCATGAGGCATCAATGCCTTTTTTCATTGTCCATGTTTCACATACATATGAGATGATTGAAAATACCATGGCTTGGTTTAGATGGATCTTAGTCTTCGAAGTGATACCTTTGCTGATAAACATTTGAAAGAGTTCTTCTACAGTAAATTTGCCCAGTGTAATCTGTTGTTTAGTTTTTTGACTGCCTTGTTTTTTTTAGTGCTCAACAGTCTCAACAGTTTTCTTCTTTTACAGTGTTAAGTCTTATAATTTTTATATTTATCACATATCTGTGGAAAATATGTGAGTTTTCCTTCTCTGTCACATTTTCACCTTACTAGGTTTTGATTATTTGCAGGTGTTCTGTCCTGGTATGGTTCTGTAGGATAAGCACTAGATCACAATGTAAATTTGAACTGCAAAGTGGTGATTCAAACCCACACGCTGCTCCTCGGAAATGCTTTACAGGGTCACTATGAGTCAGAACCTACTCCATGTCACTTAACAACAAAGGATTAAGGTGGGAATAAGGGTTAGGGGTGCTAGAGAGTCTGGCTCAAGTCACAACCCTTAGTTTCCTTGGAGATGTGGTCTAAATTCAAAATATATAGGTATGCTTTGGAATTTTTTCTTTTGCTCTGGTCCTGCACCTGGCTCATCTCCATTTGGCCTCCAATTCTTGTAACTTGCAACCTATCCCCTGACTTGATTCTCTGCTTTCTGAAGCCTAGTGATTCAACAGCCCATCATCTGATCTGACTATTTGGGTTCCTCAGCCCCTGAAAACATGTGAGCAAGGAGACTCCTCTAAAATAAAGTCTATGAATTTGGGACTTGGTAGCTTCCACAACTGTGTAAGCCATTGCCTTGATAGTTTATGATTGATAGTTTGTGAAAATTGCAGAATCTTGGGACATGAGGGATGGAAAGAGTGGTGGTTGATATCTGGGATTATTGGAGTGATATAACTAACATATTGGAAAATCAGACACTTGGGGTATCCTTAACTTCAACCTCCTAGAGACCAAACTCTTGCTGATTCTTTTTTAAAAAAAAACATTTTTTTTTTCAGTGCCATTGTTAGTAAATACCTGGTTTTAGATCCTGCTGGTGGTGGTATACCATGGAGTCAGTTCCGACTCATAGTGACCCTGCATAGCATTTCCGAGGCTGTAAATTTTTATGGGAGCAGAAAGCTTCATCTTTCTCCAGCAGAACAGCTGGTAGTTTCAAACTGCTGACCATGAGGTTAACAGCCTAACTCTTAACCACTACACTATCAGAACTCCTGATTTTAGGTCCTAGGTAGGTATTCAAAATTTCTCTTGGTTTTGACCAGTAGCTTATTTCACCATAAGATTTCCCAAGAATATTGCATTTCTTGACCTCAATCAGTTCTATGTACTAGTAACTAGACTCGAGACTCGATGTTCTTTTTAAGAGAAACCTCTTTCTTGACTGAATGTTAATTCTTTGATCCTGTCAGTCTGTTATGGTGGAAACAAAACTTTTGTGGAGCTGAAAAGTTTAATAACTGAAATGAAAATTTTACTAGAGATACAAAGCAGCAAATTTGTACTAGCAGAAGAAAAAAGTCAGTGAAAATGAAGAGAACTAAAAAATAGTCAGAGTTTAAGTGGCCTGTCTACCACCCATCTATCAGTTTGTCATATTGTGGTGGCTTTCGGGTTGCTGTGATGCTGGAAGCTATGCCACCAGTATTTTAAATCCCAGCAGTATCACCCATGGTGGACATGTTTAAGGGAGCTTCCAGACTAAGACGGAGTAGGAAGAAGAGAAGGTGGATTTTTGAATGTTTAGCTACTAAAAGCATTATGATTAGCAATGTAACATTGTTCGGTATACTGCAAAATGAGCCCCTCAAGTT
>NW_006409185.1:153500-154594 GCF_000296735.1 Chrysochloris asiatica | reverse complement strand
TACAGTGACATCTTCAATTTCATCATCTTTGGCTTTAGTGCGGTTAGTGAGTAAATTTGAATGTTGTTGTTGTTATGTGCCGGGAGTCAGTTCCGAGGCTGTAAATCTTTACAGGAGCAGGGTTTTCAAGGCTGTAAATCTTTACAGGAGCAGAAAGCCTCATCTTTCTCCCGCAGAACAACTGGTAGTTTCGAACTGCTGACCTTGAGTTTAGCAGCCCGATTCGTAACCACCACGCTACCAGAGCTCCTTAAATTTGAATAGTAGTGGTATTATTGGTCTTTGTTGTAGCCATGTGGTTATTATACTATTACAGACAGCACTGTCTTCCAGATAGATCTTGAAATGCTCTCTTAAATGATTTATGCAATGCATTACTCTTCAGGGAGTCCTGGTGTGGAACTGCAGGTTGATACACTGCATTGCAAGGATGGTTTTAACCGCAAGGTTTGTGGCTTAAGGTTACCAGTTACTCCTCTGAAACCCTGTACAGAGTCGCTATGATTGGGAAATGACACAATGGCACTTATCAACAACTTTGCAGTTCAAAATGACCTTACAGTCCAATGCAGGATCCCAGAGTGCCACATCAGTATGTCATAAAATACTACTGTATTACTGTAAAACTGAAATGAAACCAGAAGATAAAATCAATTACTAAATAAAAGACGATTTTCTCACTTAAGAGAGAAATAAGATTTTAAGAAAAAATGATGGGTTTCCTTACATCAACAAAGAAAAATGTGGAAAAGGAAATTTTAAAAAATACAATTTTAAATAAAATATCTAGAAACATAGACTATATAGGAATACACCTAACCAGGGACCTAAAAGACTTCTGCATTAAATGCTGATAAAAGAAACATAAATGGAAGGACATTCAATGTTCATGGACTAAAAAGCTTAATATTGTCAATCCTACTCAAAATAATCTACAGACACAATGCAAACCCAATGAAATTTATAGCAGGATGTTCTACTGAAAACCAAAACATAATCAACAGCTTTATAAAGGAAAGAGACCCTTAATAGCAAAAGCAACCTTAAATAAGAAGAAAAAATTAGGAAGCCTCATGTACTACACAACCATATGA
>NW_006409185.1:139514-142285 GCF_000296735.1 Chrysochloris asiatica | reverse complement strand
GGACCTTACCAGATGGGGAATACACAGGAATTAAAATGACTATGTCTGTGGGAGCAGATGGTGGAAAAGCTCAATATCATCAGCCAAAATGAGGACAAAGGACAATGTGGAACAGACCACCCGTTGCTCATATACAAGTTCAGACTGAAGTTAAACAAAATTAAAACAAGTGCACAAGAGCCAAAATATGACCTTGAACATATCCAAACTGGATTTAGAGTCTATCTCAAGAAAAAATTTGATGCATTAGAAGTTAATGACCAAAGATCAAAGGAACTATGGGATAAAATCAAGAACATCATGCAGGAAGATACCAAAAGGTCATTAAAAGACAGGAAAGAAAGATAAAGCCCAAAGTAGATGTCAGAAGAGACTCTGAAACTTGCCCTCCAGAACAGATTCTAAAGCAAAGGGAAGCAATGAGGATGTAAAAGACCTAAACAAAAAATGTCAAAGGGCAGCTAAAGAAGACAAAGACAAGTAATATTAGGAAATGTGCAAAGAACTGGAGTTGGAAAACCAAAAGGCAGGACCACACTTAGCATAATTCATGCTGAAAGAAATGAAAAAAATCCGAAGCCTCAATTTTCAATACTGAAGGATTCTATTGGAAAAAGCCACCACTTGTCTGGCAGTTTATTGTACTGTTATGTCTTGCATGTTACTATGATGCTGGAAGCTATGCCACCAGTGATCTAAATACCAGCAGGGTCAGCCAGGGTGGACAGATTTCACTCTCAGCCCTAGTCCCCATGTACTAGGTCAGAGTCCTTGGACTCAGGAGTTCATATAACTTCTTCAATTCTGAACACCCAGCCTTCCTGTTCCTCTAATCTCAAGGTCAATGGGTGCCAACAGAAATGTTCAAACTCAGCCAGTGTCTTCATTGCTGCATTTTCCCCAATTTCACTCCCAAGTAGATTCAGGTGGTCACCAGTGAGCATACAACTCACTGGTTCCTCACCAGTCCTAAAAGGGGTTTTTCTCTGATGGACCAAATTTGCTTGCCTTGATGCCTCCAAAAAATCAAAACACCAAACTGTCTTCTTTTTTCCTCTGTTCTCCCAGCAGATCTGGGTTGGTCTGTATGTCATTTCAAATTCAAATGCCCCAACTCCAAAGGTTCTAGGTGGGGCTCAGAATTATACCTATGGCCCATTAAACTACAAAGATTAAAAAAAAAAAAAAATTATTCCCCTCCCCCAGGTAAATTCTAACTCCCCTTTTAGAAAATCCAATCAAGTTTAAGTGGAAGGTGACCTTACAAGCTCTCTGTAATCATAATTTCCAATATTCCCATCACACATGGATATCCATTACAATAATATGCAGGGGAATTCAATATCCATAAGGCAGTCAAACACAAACTTTTAAAGTACTCAAGTTTATCCTTTTCTTCTCCCTTGGACCAATCCAGTTCAAGTACATATGTCCTTGGGCCTTTGGCAGGGTGGATTCCAGTAAGTCTAGGTCTATAATCAGCCATCCTTTTTAACCAGCTTGTCATCAGCTCCAGATCTCCCCAGCTGAAGTATCTTGTCTCAGGACCCTTCATTCTTTCTCTTACAAAACCTCATAATTTCCTAGATTTGGAGTCATGGCAATGAATCCTGCTCATAGCATCAACTGCTTAAACCATGTGGGGACCATGTTTGACTTCCTCTGACTCCACAAGAGGGAAGGAGGACCAAACTCAAAATCAGCCTAAGACTTATTCCTAAGAAGTGGAGGTCAGACATGTCTCCACCCTGTATCAGTGCCTTTAAAATTAATTAGACTCAAGAAGCATTTTAGAAAACTCATTCTTGATTTTGTTTCTCTAGAACACCACTCTCTAGGGAACTACAAATTGAAGAAGAATGGTGTTGTGTTCATCATCAAATAGAAAAGTTCAAAATCTATTCTGAAATATATTACCCATATACCTATAAGGAAGAGTAGTAGATTTACAATTATTTAAATTTTTATTCCAACCAGTAATGCCAGTGATGATGAAATTGAAGAATTATTCCAACTTCTTCAGTCTAAAACTGATCAAGCATGCAATCAAGGTGTATTGATGATTGCAATGCCAAGGCTAGAACCAAGAGTAGTTGGAAAATATGACTTTGGTGATAGAAACAATGCTGGAGATTGTATGATAGAATTGTGCAAGACCAATGACTTATTTACTTAAATACCTTTTTAAACAACATAAAAGGTATCTACACACATGGACTTAATCAGATAGAATACACATAAATCAAATTGATTATATCTTTGGGAAGAGATGATGGAAAAGCTCTATATCATCATCCCAAACAAGTCCAGAGGCCAAACTGTAGTAGACAATCAATTGTTCATAAGCAAGTTCAGGCGAATGCTGAGCAAAATTGAAATGAGTCCACGATAGCCAAATTATGATCTTGAACATATTCTATCTGAATTTAGAGACCATCTCAATAACAGATTTTATGTATTAGACACTAAAGATTAAAGACCAGAAAGGTTGTTAAAAGACAGAAAAGAAGAAAAAGATCAAAACTGATGTCAGAAGAGATTCTGAAATTTGTTCTACACAAATTTCATTCTTTAGCACAGAGATGCTAAAGCTAATGGAAGAATTAAGGAAGTCAAAGAGTTGAACAGAATATTTCAAAGGGAATCATGAGAAGAGAAAATCAAGTATTATGATAAAATGTGCAAAGACCTGAAGTTTGAAAACCTGAAGGTAAGAACATGCTCAGAATTTCTGAAGCTGAAAGAAATGAAGAAAAATTCAAGCCTCAATT
>NW_006409185.1:136067-138749 GCF_000296735.1 Chrysochloris asiatica | reverse complement strand
ATTATTTCACCATATTTATTGAATCTTTATGCTGATCAAATAATCTGAGAAACTGTATTATATTAAAAAGAGCATAGCATCAGGATTGGAGAAAGACTCATTAACAACCTGTGTTATGCAGATGATACCACCTTGCTCTCTGAAAGAAAGGAAGACTTAATATACTTACTAAAGAGGATCAAAGATCACAGCCATCATGATAAATGAAGAAAAGATTAAAATTTTCAAAGACTATTTTGTTTGCTTCTACAATCAACAATCATGGAATCAGCATCCAAGAAATCAAACAATGTATTGCATTAGGCAAATCTTCTGCAAAAGAGCACTTATAAATGTTAAAAATTAAAAATTTGTTTGAAGACTAAGGTGTCCCTGACCCAAGCCATGGCATTTTCAATTGCCTGGTATGCATGTGAACATTGAACAATGGATAATAATGACTAAATCATTGATGCATTTGAGTTATGTTGTAGTAAGGGAATACTGAAAGTACTATGGACTTTCAGAAGAACAAACAAATATATATTGAAAGAGGTACAACCAGAATGTTCCTTAGACACCAGGATGGTGAGATTTCTCTCATACTTTGGACATATTTTCAGGATTGACCAGTCCCTGAAGAAGACATCATGCTTGGTAGAGTTGAGGGTCAATGAAAAATTGGAAGAAACCCAACAAGATGACTGGGCACAGTGGCAGTAGTATGATTTGTATATATAGCTAGTCTTCTCACAGCTCTGATTTCTTGAGGACATGTACCATGTAGAGGAATTGCTGGGTCACATGCTATTTCTACTTCTAACTTTTTGAGAAAGTGCCATACCATTTTGTACAGTTGCAACATTTTACATCCAACCAGCAGTACAAGAGGGTTCCAGTTTCTCCATTCCCTCACCATTATTTTTTATGTTTTTTGGAAATTTGCCATTAATGCTGGAGTAAGATGATATCTCATTGTTGTTTTGATTTCCATCTGTGTGTTAATGTGGTTAATGCACTGGACTGAAAAGTGGATTTGAACCACAAGGTCTAAAGTTCAAGCTCACCAGCGACTCCTAGGAAATCCTATACAGGATCAATATGGGTCAGAACCAACAATGGCTGATTCATAGGTTTGTTGGCCACCTGAATGTCTTCTTTGGTGAACTGTCTGCTCATGTCCTCTGCCCATTTTTTTAATTGGATTATTTGTCTTCTTGTTGAGGCACTGAAGTGTTTGGAGAGTAGTTCTTTGTGTTATATGTCACTGCCAAACATTTTTTTCCTAGTCTGTGGGTTCTATTTTTTACTCTTATGGTGAAATTTGAGGTACATTAAATGTCTAATTTTTAGGAGATCCCAGTCATCTATTTTGTCTTGTGTGTTTTAAATGATGTTTGGAAACGTATTTATGTCATGTATCAGAGCACCTAAGTTTGTCCCTATTGTTTCACTGATGATCTTCATATTTCAAGGTTTTAAATTGAGGTCTTTAATCCACGTTGAGCTCATTTTTTAATATGGTGTGAGATATGAATCCTGTTTCATTTTTCTAGAAATGGATTTACAATTTCAACATCACTATTTGTGGAAGATACTATTTCTTCTCCATTTAATGAATTTTGGCCCTTTGTTGAAGATCAACTGATAGTAGGTGGATGGATTTATTTCTGGGTTCTCAACTCTGTTTCATTGATTTATGTGTCTTCCATTGTACCAGTACTAAGCTATTTTGAGTCCTGTGGTTGTGTAATAGTTTCGAGATTGGGAAGTGAGAGGCCTCCTACTTTGTTTTTTAATAGTGCTTTGATTATCCTGGATCTTTTTCCTTTCCATATAAAGGTAGTGATTCATTTTTCCATTACATTAAAATATTGTGTTAGAACTTGGATTGGGATTACATTATATCTATAGATTGCTGGTAGTGTTGCCATCTTCATAAGGTTTAGCCTTCCTATCTGTGAGCAATGTATATTCCTCTATTTTTGCAGATTTTTAAAATTTGGTTTCTTGTAGTAGTGGTTTGTAATTTTCTAAGCATAGGTCTTTTCTTTCTCTGGTTAGATTTATGCCCAAATATTTCATGTTTGGGGTGGCTATTGTAAATGTTATTGTTTCCCTGATTTCCTTTTCAAAGCTCTCTTTCTTAGTGCAAAAGGAATCCAACTGATTTTTGTATGTTGTTCTTGTAGCCTGCCACTATGCCAAATCTGTCAATGAGTTCTCATAATTTTCTTTTTTAGTCTTTGGGATTTTCTCTGTACAAAATCGTATCATTGGCAAATAGAGATTTTCTTCTTTGCCTATTTGGATGCTGTTAATTTCCTTTTTCGGCCTTATAGCTCTTAGACTTCCAGCACAATATTGAGTAGTAGTGGAAATGAAGTGTATCCTTGTCTAATTCCACATTGCAAGTGGAATAGCTCCAGTTCCTCATCATTGATAGTGACATTGACTGTTGGTTTCATATATATGTCCTATGTCCTTAATTATATTTGAGAATTTCCCTTGTATTCCTACTTCATTGTTTTTTTTAAATCAGGTTTTAGTGTTGGATTTTGTCAAATGCTTTCTCTGTATCAATTGACAATGATTGTATGATATTTTTCCTTTGTTTTATTTAGGTGGTGGATTATGTTACTTGTTTTTCTAATTCTGAAAAACCTCTGCATACATGGTACAAATTCCACTTTTTCATGATGT